>NC_025994.2:82047962-82158290 GCF_000442705.2 Elaeis guineensis
TTTTTTATCTCCAATGAGATTTTTCGTATATATGCACGGCACAATCTATTAGCAAGTATGAATGGAGTAAGAGAGGGATGCATGGCAAGGCCATGCCCACCACGAGCGAGTAGGAAATGTTAGACATTGGGATCTAAATGCCTAATATAAGGGTGCCCAAAGTGGGCAAACTCACATCTTTTTGGCTGCATTTTAGCATATGGATTACATGCTTTGAAGCTTAACAAAGAGAAAATAAAGGGGCACATGACTTGGTAATTGAAAAGCCTTTATTTGGCAATTGAAGAGCCAAATGTTTGACAATGGAAAGCCATGAATGGGCTCAATAAATTAAGCTAATGGGATGGTGCATTTATTGTGAGTTTCATAAAGAAACTCTTATACATAAGCCCCCACACAGGCTTGATAACTAGAAGCCCAAGTTCAATTCAAAATACTCGGGTTCAAAATTCGACTCAAGATCGATCGAATCTTAATATTTCAAGCTCTAGCTTAATGCGATAAAAAAAATGTAAAGCCCAAGATCAACTCGGCTGGAATATCACTAAACCATACTCGAGCTCGAATTCGAGTCTTGATCTACTAATAAATATATACTAATAAATATATTATACATAAAACTAATATTATTAAAAATATATGTAAACTCAAATAGGCTGTGAGCTTTCAAACTAAGTATCTTGCTGCTGAAGCTGGAGTCGAAAACTACTCGAGCTTAACTCAAGCTCGATAATAGCTGAATCGAGTCGAGCTCGAATAACTCGCAAGCAACTTGACTTGTTTATCCCGAGTAGGCTAAGAATTTTGAGGAAAGAGGATAATGTGAGATTATTGTGTTTGGGTGCATGATGGGAGATGATTAGGGATGGCAGTCGGGCTTTAAGAATATCTAACCTCTATCTTTACTGTTAAGTTATAAAATCTATTTGTATTTAGACTGTTTACTAAATTATTTATATCCATTTTTACTTGATATTATTATTATTATTTTTTTTTTGTAATTCTGGGTCAGATACCCAATCCAATTCGAAAAAAGATTAATCGGGTAAGTTCAGGTATCCGATAGATTTATCATTTTTTTCAATGTGGCAGGTTTAAAATTTGTGGGTAAGTTTTTAATCAAATTTGGGACAAGATCGGATGGTAGAATTTTAAATAGGTTTGGGCATGGAGAGGATAAATTTACAAGTATCCTACTCACTGCCATTCCCAGAGGCAATTGTACAGAAAAAGCTAGAGGTCATCCGCTGGAACGCCATTCGACCTACTTGTTTGATGTGGGGGTTGGTGGTTATTTCAAAGATTTACGGGGCTTCTACCCAAAATAAAATAAAAAAAAGATTTACAGGGCTTGACTAACACCATCAACCAGTTCACGAACCATAATACCAACCTGATGAAACGAGTGGGTGATCCCTAGCAGCACTCTTTTATCAATAGATCATAAATGGGGCTAGTCCAATAATTGAGCTGGTTCTCCTACAAGGATTCAAGTAACATCTTTCGTAAAAAATATTATGATTTGATGTCTTGAAATTCGATCCACATTGAGTCTACAGTGAGGTCCGCGATGAAAAAAGGGGTCCAACGAGATCAAGATGACCCCAAACAGAGCTCGGATGGAGGAGATACGAGCTTTTGAAGCTTGCACGTGTCCGAGGTGATGGAGGACCGTCGGCAGCTAGCGGTGCGGCCGCAGGCGATGGAGCGCGGCTCGGACAGGCGCGCGGCCCAGCCCACGCGCAGGCGCATGGGGCGCAGCTCGGGCCCAGGCGTCCAGTGCGGGCGCGGCCTAGGCTCGCATGTACGGGCCGACCCAGGCCCAGGCATCGTGCCTGGGCCTGTACCCCGATCCACGGTGGATCGAGCGGTCCATGGCGGACCACATGGACTGCCTGGGCATTTCTCAGGTATTTCGTGCAGTCTATGGTACTATTCTGTGGATCGATCATGATCGAACGATCCAGGGACGTCCCGATCTCGATCCGACGGCTGGAGGACGTTATCTAAGGTTTATTTGAGCCAGATTAGGATTTCTAATTTTAATCTAACCCTTGTTTAAGGCCTATAAAGGCCAGTGTGTGGCTGGTTTCTCGTGGACGCGGGAAGGCTTCACGTGGAAAATAAATCAGAACCTGAGAAGAAGAGAGAGGTGCGAGGTCGTTGAGAGAGGAGCAGGAGGCTCCTAGATAGCGGACACCGGTCGCTTTAGGGGTTCAGAGGGATTTTTCAAGAGAGAGAGCTTTTGTGAGGAAGAACTTCAGGTGAGAGAGAAATTAGATATACGAGGGTTGAGGGTGAGATCTCCTCTTATAAAATTTCTTTTTCATAGTGAAGTTTGCATGCCCCGTGGAGGCAACTCCTTTTGTGGCTGATCCACGTATTTTGATTATTTTTGTTTTATTTTTTTTCTTCCTGCTGCATCGTATGGTACCGAAAAAATCTTGGGAGGCGGTGTCCTGGTCAGACATTCATCCAACAAATGGTATCAGAGCAAGGCGGTACAAAGACGCAGATTGCAGCGGTGGTGAGCAAGACTGAAGATGGAGAAGACAGGATCAATCAAGATGAAGATTAACAAATTTGATGGTAAGAGCAATTTCTCCTTGTGGCAGGCAAGGGTGAAGGACGTGCTCATCCAACAGGGGTTGATCTATGCTCTCTTGTGCGAGGAGAAGCTAACCACCATGGAGGTGCGGGATTGGAATGTTGGGAATAGTGTCCCAAAGTCAATCATCAGTCTGTTGATGGTTGTACTCATTTTTATATATGTACATGAATTATGAATTAATAAAAATTATTTTGATATTTTTCATCACAAAATGTTTCATCTTCTAATTAACTCTTATGTTGTGGTGAAGTCCTTAGGACTATTTAGATTCGACAAAGGAGGATTTGTCGTTTAGTCCTTAAATCTGTTCGCGACCAAATGATATGTTGTTACCAAGGACGACAACGTTTATCAAACATAGGTCGTTGTGTGCCATATAGGTTGGTTGTTCTCTTAACCAATGAGTGTGGAGACACTGGTATGGCCTACAGGTGAGATGTAAGGGTACATCTGCACTGAACGTGACCGACTCTGGAGCTATTTCTGCTGTCAAGATTTGCTCCGATGGAATATGGATATAAATATCCCTCCGACCTAAGACCGCCACGGTGACTTGCAAGCAACTCACTGTACTTAGACACTGGACTACCTGAATTTCTAATTCAGTGACGGAAGGCTGTTGGGTGTAGTCAAGTACTTGACTTGTCGGTGCGTGTGTCAAGATAGGATTGACCACTCTAGTTCAGGAGCTGTGTACAGTCGTGTTTCAATTTAGCAAAATCTTGGCCAGGGTAGTCTTTGTGAGGAGTCACAGGACTGTTTGAGTTGAGCACGATTCGGATGATCTAATCAGGGTTGACAGTTTAACCCTGAGTCGTCCTAAACACAGAAGTCAAAAGGATGAATTATACAGTAACCATATTCATGTAGGTTCTGAGTTTGTGATTGCGACTATTCGACCTATCTGATCGTCGGGTATCATTGCTAGATGGTTACTTCGATTAGTACAGGAATTGGTTTCTGTGCTACCGGCTTAGGTTCGAACCTACGGGATCACACATATTAGAGGTTCCTATCTGATCTGATGGCTGATGAAGAGTTCTAATACTCGTGGACTATGAGTCCTACGTGTCTGGGACTCTGTGATCGAGAATCAGGATTCTCTGATCACGAGTCCCACATATTTTGGGTATCGGGGTCAAGAGTCCCACTGGTTTGGGACTTTTCGATCAGGGTTATATATCGATGAATTCTGATGCTCGATTATCCATCGGATTTGGATTCAATATTTATGAGAGGTTTAATTAGTAATTTGATCGCTAATTAACTCAATTTGATTGAGTACTTATTTTTGAATCAAGTCCAATTGAATTAAATTCAGTTGGATTTGACCCGATTAGGTTAAGAGTTGACCTAATCGTCGAGATGGTTTGGTCCCTGATTTGATCAGGGGTTGGGCTTAATCATTTCTTGATTTGATTAGAATTTTATTGAGCCTAATTAAGCATAATTTAGTTGGATTTAAATTAGTCTAATTGGGCCTAACTTATTTGGTTCAATTAGGTTGGTTTAAATAATGAAACTACCTTGATCCATTCTCCCTGCGCCACCTCACTTCCACTGCGCCCATTTGAATTCATGAGAAGAAAGTTCTCATGAATTTTTCCTCATGCAAAGCCCTCCTCACGCCCTACTTTAATGCGCCAAATGAGTGGATAAGGATGATTGGTTGACCATTCAAATTCAAAACAAAGTTGAATTTGAATGAGCAACCAATCTTAGCGCCTTGACCTTATCCTCTTTTAGCATCCCATTTATTACACGAGAAAATATTTCTTATGAAATCACTCACGTACAAATTAAGCCACGCCCTCCTCTTCTCACGTCCTTAGTGGATAGGGATAAATTGATTTCCATTTGAATTCAAAATTTGATTTGAATTCAAATGTGCAATTACTCATCTTTATCCTCTCACGTGGATAAGACGTTTGACATTATTTTAAAAGGAAGAGAAGAGTGGGGCGTGTAAAAAAAAAATTTTGGAGAGAAAATCTGGGCGTGAGGAATCCTTGTGTGCAAGGTGAAGGTCTATATCCTTCCGAGAGAAAGAAATAAAAGAAAGAAAAAGTGTGCGCAGAGTTTCAGTGAGTTCTTCAGGGTTTCAACCTGGAGTTCGGAAAGTGAGAAGGTGAGCTACGAGTGTCGTGAGTCCACCAAATTTTAGAGAGATCTTCAACATCCTCTCAAACACGTCTGCTGACGATCCAGAGCATCCGAAGAATCGGTAGACATCGATCGAAGGAGTTCGATCAGCATCGGCCATCGAAAGGGCTCTACAACGAGCTAGTACTCGTGAGGAGTCGATCAGACCGGGAGCTTTGTGTGGATGATCCACAAAGGTCAGACACATTATGTGGTTACATTGCGACGATCAGAGTCTCCTGACGATGATCAGATGGCGGCGATCTACTATCCGCACAAAGGTATTGTATTCTGAACATATTATAGTAAAGTGTTTACTGTTCAAATTCGAATTTCAAATTTAAATGCATGCATGCTATATATCATATTTAGATCCTAGTATAGGATAAATTTTTATTAATTAATTATATTAATTAATAATTTTCACTGTAAAATAGTAATTTTGAAAAAAATTTAAAATTATCATTTTACCCTTGCACTGAATTTTCTCCACAAATGGTATCAGAGCAGGTTTTTAAATATGATATATATATTTGCATGCGTAGATTAAGTTGTAATCTAAAAGTTTAAATTTAAAATTTAAAATTTAAAATTTAAATTTTGAAAATTATTCAAATTCAAAATTCAAAATTTAAAAATTTAAAATTCAAAAAGTTGAAATTTAAAATTTGATTGAAATTTAAAATTTAAAATTTAAAATTTAAAATTCAAAAATTTAAAATTTGAAATTTAAAATTTGTTTGAAATTTAAAATTCAAAATTTAAAATTTAAAATTTAAAATTTAAAATTGATATATTTAGATATACTTGATCCAAGTAGCAAGTAATCGAATTGGATTGGTTGCCATGGTCGTCCGGTCATAGGAGAAAAATAGAATTTAAAGACTCTCTTTCCATTCGATGGGGTTTCCTATGGCGGTAGGGGTGCCGATGCAATTATATCCCATGCAGATGAAGTAGCGAAAGAAATATTCATGATTTATTTTGATTGAGTTATTTTCTGTTATGTAATTAGCAATAGGATTGCTATTTATGAAATATGCTGATCTATTTGTGTAATGAGTCAACATATTGGTGGACAAAAAATAAAATTTTTTAAATTTAAAAATTATTTTTGAAATGCCAAATCCTGACCCATCAGTCCAAATACTTAATTAAAAGAATTAAGTATTGTCTAGTAAGTCTAAAATTGTGAATTAAGACCTAAGACAATTGCATAAACTTGTGAGTCAATGGGTTAGATGGATTAGGTCCATAATTGGGTTAGACCTAAGATTAGCTTAAAGAAATGGACTAAATTAGAGTAATTGATCAAATCTAATCAAAAGTTAAATTAGATTAGGTCAAGGATACTTTAGACTCAACTCCAATAGTTATAGTTGAATGGGTCCATGTCTTTAACTAGATCAAGATACTTAATTCATGGCTATGTGGTGGAACTCTATTTACTAAGTTGATCAAATTAAAACTAATGAACCGGTTGGTGTCTAAGGTAAGTTTGACAGTTTGACCAGTGATTTTTAAGCGGAAGCTACTCGCAGTGATTTGATCTCTGACGAGTTAATGGCTTATCCCCACCACTGATCTCACTTACTTGGCCAACTTGGTGAATTAGGTTTTGATTAGATCACTTGGTGATTAGGGCTCACCCATGTCATTAGATAAATCAGTTTGACTGATTTAGATGCTCCTAATGCCAGCTTTAAGTAAATTCTTTTTAATCTGACTTGGTGAAGTCAGTGGGAGGATTGAAATTGGTCGGATATTTTCTTCTCTTCGATTCTTTAATAAAATTCTTAAAAATTATTAGGTCCTAAAAATGATTAAGTTATATTGATAACTAAGTCATAGCCTCCCATTAAGTGAGTGATAATGAGTCCATTAGTTTAATAATCATTGGAGGCCCAAAGGTTTGGTGCTTATTGACTAATAGAATTATCATTCATAGTATGATAATTTGGTTTGAGTCTTTTTGAAGGTGGTTAGGTTGGCCGACCAAAGTCGGGCTTGATCATTTATTGGTCCGATTCACCAAATCAAATCATGTTAATGGTTGGACCTAACCAGATTTTTTCAGTGGAGGCCAAAGCCTACTGATTAGGTTCTGGGGCAAAATTAATTACTAGAAGTTATTTAGAGAAACAACTGGTTATGAACCTACCCATAGATGCACATGGGTTGACCAACCAAAGTTGGGCTTGTGTGTAGTTTGTGTGGATTCTAGTACCCACTAAAGAATTAAAGTAATTCTTCGAATTGGAGGTTGAGGCTATCAATTCGTAAAAATACTGGGAGAAACTTTAGACTAGAGTCTAAATCTTTAGTATTAATAATTTATGTACTAATATAGGTCTGATTTTTCTTTATGCAGCTATGGCCACTACCCTGCCGCTCCGGTCATTATTAGATAATGACAAGCTCATGGGACCTAATTTCGATAGCTGGTATCAAAAATTAAAAATCATCCTTGAGCATGAGCGGATCCTTTATGTAGTAACGGATCCAGCACCTGAGGAGCCAGTCCTGAACGCTAGAGGGACGGTCCGAGATACTTATCAGAAGTGGCTCAACGACCGCACCAACGTCTGGTGCATTATGCTGGCGGTAATGAATGATGAGTTCAGTCGCAGGATCGAGAACGTCCAGTCACAAGAGATGCTTCAAATGTTGAACGACTCTTTTGGCACGTCTGACGATGTTGAAAGGCACAAAACTAGTTGTGCCATTTTCAATGCTCGGATGAGGGATGGAGCCTCAGTCATTGATCATGTACTATACATGATCGAAATAATTGAGCGTCTAAATAAACTGGGTTTTTCCCTACACGAGTAGCTCGATAAGGATGCGATCTTTAATTCTCTGTCCAAGTCTTTCCTTCCCTTCCTTACTCATTTTCGAATGACAAAGCCTGCAGTGAACTACCACGGCTTGTTGGGGTTGCTGCAGAACTTTGAGAAGGATCACCAGCTCCATAAGGAGTCGGTGAATGTTGTGGGAGGGTCTTCTTCTGGTCGTCAATCCTTTAAGAAAGGGAAGAAGAACAAGAAGAAGAAGAATAAAAAGGTGCAACTGCATGCTGGGACGTCTGCACAGGGTCAGACCAAGAAGCGCAAGCCCGACCAGAGCCAGGCGGAGTGCTTCTTTTGCAAGAAGCAGGAGCACTGGAAGAGGAACTGTCCTTTATACATTGCCTCACTGGACCCGAACAGACCAAAGAAGAAGTAAGGTACTTATATGATAACACCTTGCAACTTTTCCATTTGTGATACTACTGTCTGGGTATTGGATACCGGAAGTCCTTATCATATTTGCAATTCGATGCAGGGTCTGCAGGTCAATAGGAGATTTGATGAATGCGAGAGGTTCCTGAACGTTGGAGATGGAAGCAAAGTTTCAGTTCTAGCATTAGGAATCATGAACCTTATAATCAATTCTCGAAATATAATTCTGAGTGAATGTCACTATTGTCCAAGCTTTTTATTAAATATTATTTCTGTAGGCTTTTTGGTCATGAACGGTTATCAATTTTTAATAAAAGGAAATGTTTGCAATATCATTTTGAATGGTGTTACAATATTTATTGGATAACTTTATAATAGAATTTATTTTCTATTACAACCTGTTAATGTGGTTCAAACCTTCGGTAAACGTCCTATAATAGATAATGTGTCCGAAGTCTACCTTTGGCACTGTAGGCTAGGTCATATCAATAAGAACAAGATAAACAGGTTGGCTCAAGAAGGAATTTTTGAAGTAGGTGATTGTGAATCACTTCCAACCTGTGAGTCCTGTCTTCTTGGTAAAATGACCAAGTCACCTTTTACTCGAAAAGGTGAGCGAGCCAGTGAACTCTTGGGTCTGGTACATTCTGATGTATGTGGACCCATGAGCACAAGTGCAAGAGGTGGATATTTCTACTTCATAACCTTCACAGACGACCTATCGAGGTATGGGTATGTCTATTTAATGAAGCATAAGTCGGAGTCGTTTGAAATGTTCAAACTATTCCGAAATGAGGTAGAAAAACAAACTAGGAAGTACATTAAAACTCTTCGATCTGATCGAGGAGGTGAATACCTTTCCAATGAGTTTCTAACATATCTTGGGAAGAATGGGATTCTCTCTCAATAGACTCCTTCTGGAATACCACAGCATAATGGTGTATCTGAAAGGAGGAATCAGACCTTGTTGGACATGGTTCGATCCATAATGGGGTTTGCTGGTCTGCCGATCTCTCTCTGGGGATATGTGCTCGAATCGGCTTGTTATCTTCTAAATAGAGTTTCGAGTAAGTCTGTAACCAAAACGCTATATGAGATATGGATATGACGTAAGTCAGTACTCTCACACTTTAGGATTTGGGGATGTCCGACTTATGTTAAACATTTAACTACGGACAAGCTAGGACCTAGGTCTGATAAGTATAATTTTATAGGATACCCAAAAGAGATCAAAAGGTATTATTTCTACCTGACTGATGAGTAAAAAGTATTTGTCAGCCTTAAGGCAATCTTTTTGGAAAAAGAGTTTCTTGGTGAAGGGACTGTTGCCTCTAAGGTCGAACTTGATGAAGTTCGACAGGTGAAAAAATTGACACAAGTTGCTGAACCTGAATCAGATTTGATTAGATCAAATTCGAAGTCCATTGTTCAAGCACCCTTAAGGCGATCTGGTAGAATATCACGTCAACCGGACAGATACTATGGTTTCTTGGTCTGGGACGACGATCCTATCAAACTTGATGAAAACGATGAGGATTTGATCACCTACATGGATGCAATGCAGAGATCCGACTCTGAGAAATGGCTAGAGGCCATGAAATCCGAAATGGAGTCCATGAAGGTCAACGATGTGTGGATATTGGTTGACCCACCTGAAGGAGTAAAATCCATAGGGTGTAAGTGGGTCTTCAAGAGGAAGAGGGACGCAGACGGAAAGGTGGAAACCTATAAAGTCCGTCTGGTTGCCAAGGGATATCGTCAACGTTATGGTATAGACTATGACGAGATATTTTCTCCTGTGGCAATGCTCAAATCCATTCGGATTATGCTTGCGATAGCTGTTCATCTGGACTATGAAATCTGACAGATGGATGTAAAGACAGCTTTCCTAAATGGAGAGCTGGATGAAGAGGTGTATATGATACAACCTGAAGGATTAACATCCACTGATGAGTCTAAGGTGTGCAGACTACAGAGGTCTATTTATGGACTTAAGCAGGCATCCCGGAGTTGGAACATACATTTTGATAGGATGATCAAGACATATGGCTTCGTTAAGAACGGAGAAGAGCCTTGCATTTATAAGTGGGCTAATGGTCCAGTAGTGGTATTTCTTGTATTGTATGTGGATGATATTCTCTTAATCGAGAATGATGTCCCTGCATTACAGGGAATAAAGATTTGGCTTCGTCACAGTTCTCCATGAAGGATTTGAAAGAAGCTTCCTAAATCCTAGGGATGAGGATCTATAGGGATAGATCTAAAAGGTTGCTTGGTTTATCCCAGTCTACGTACATAGATACTATGCTGAAGAGGTTCAGCATGGAGAATTTTAAGAAAGGCTATCTACCGATAGGCCATGAAATTTCTCTCTTGAAGAGGGATTGTCCGATAATACCTCAAGAGAAAGAGCGTATGGGTAGGATTCCATATGCTTCGACAGTGGGATCTATCATGTATGCCATGATATGTACACGATCAGATATGGCATACTCACTAGGGGTAGTGAGTAGATACCAATCTGATCCAGGGGAGAATCATTGGAAGGTTATTAAAATCATCCTGAAGTATTTAAGAAATACTAAGGATCAGTGGCTTGTTTATGGTGAATCGGACTTGAGACTTATAGAGTTTACAGACTCTAATTTTTAGTCTGATCACGATGACAGCAAAAGTGTGTCGGGATTTATTTTTAACCTTAATGGTGGGGCTATCTGCTGGAAGAGTTCCAAGCAACACACAGTGGCTGATTCAGTTTGCGAGGCGGAGTATGTTGCTGCATCAGATGCTGCCAAAGAAGCGGTGTGGCCGAGAAAATTCATCACCGAGCTCGGAGTAGCACCCTTCCTTGTTGGTCCAGTTCTGCTCTACTGTGACAGCTCTGGAGCCATTACTCAGGTGAAGGAACCTAAGGCACACCAGCGGACGAAGCATATTCTGCGCCGCTACCATCTCATCCGAGAAATTATGGATCGAGGTGACGTTGACCTTCAGAAGATCGACGGAAAGGAGAACCTGGTTGACCCATTCACTAAAGCCATTGCGGTGAAAGAGTTTGACAACTACAAGTCGAAGATGGGTATTAGATACTGCACCGATTGGCTTTAGGCCAAGTGGGAGATTGTTGGGGATAGTATCTCAAAGCCAATCGTCAGCCTGTTGACGGTTGTGCTCATTTTTGTATATATACATAAATTATAAATTAATAAAAATTATTTTGATATTTTTTATCACAAAATGTTTCATCTTCTAATGAACTCGTATGTTGTGGTGAAGTCCTTAGGACTATTTAGACTCGACAAAAGAGGATTTGTCGTTTAGTCTTTAAATCTATTCGCGACCAAATGATACGTTGTTACCAAGGACGACAACATTTATCAAGCATAGGTCATTGTGTGCCATATAGGTTGGTTGTCCTATTAACCAATGAATGTGGAGACACTGGTATAGCATACAGGTGAGATGTAAGGGTACATTTGTACTGAACGTGACCGACTCCAGAGCTATTTCTACTGTCAAGATTTGCTCCGATAGAATATGGGTATAAATATCCCTCCGACCTGAGACCACCACGGTGACTTGCAAGCAACTCACTGCACTTAGGCACTGGACTACCTGAATTTCTAATTCAGTGACGGAAGGCTGCTGGGTGTAGTCAAGTACTTGACTTGTCGGTACGTGTGTCAAGATGAGATTGACCACTCCAGTTCAGGAGCTGTGTACAGTCGTGTTTCAATTTAGCAAAACCTTGGTCAGGGTAGTCTTTGTGAGGAGTCACAGGACTGTTTGAGTTGAGCACGATTCGGATGATCTAATCAGGGTTGACAGTTTAATCCTGAGTCATCCTAAACACAGAGATCAAAAGGATGAATTATACAGTAACCATATTCACGTAGGTTCTGAGTGTTGCGATTGCGACTATTCGATCTATCCAGTCGTCGGGTACCATTGCTAGATGGTCACTTCGATTAGTACAGGAATTGATTTCTGTGCTACCGACTTAGGTTCGAACCTGTGGGGTCACACACATTAGAGGTTCCTATCTGATCTGATGGCTGATGAAGAGTCCTAATGCTCGTGGACTATGAGTCCTACGTGTCTGGGACTCTGTGATCGAGAATCAGGATTCTCTGATTATGAGTCCCACACATTTTGGGTACCGGGATCGAGTCCCACTGGTTTGGGACTCTTCAATCAGGATTACATATCGATGAATTTTGATACCCAATTACCCATCGAATTTGGACTCAATATTTACGAGAGGTTTAATTAGTGATTTGATCGCTAATTAACTCAATTTGATTGAGTAATTATTTTTGGATCAAGTCCAATTGAATTGGATTCAGTTGGGTTTGATCCGATTAGGTTAAGAGTTGACCTAATCATCGAGATGGTTTGGTCCCTAATTTGATCAGGGACTGGGCTTAATCATTTTCTGATTTGATTAGAATTTTATTAACCCTAATTAAGCCTAATTTTGTTGGATTTAAATTAGTCTAATTAGGCCTAACTTATTTGGTTCAATTAGGTTGGTTTAAATAATGAAACCACCTTGACCCATTCTCCCTGTGCCACCTCACTTCCACTGCGCCCATTTGACGGAGAGCCCAGCGCGAGGTGGAGCTTCGGGAGTCAGGTGGAGCCCAGAGCAAGATGAAGCTCCAGATGGAGGTGGATCGGGCACGAGACAGAAGACTCGGGAGGACGAGAGGCGACGTCGCAAGGTGAGATTTCTATTGCCGCAGGATGATGCCCCAAATAGGTCTCAGATCAGGAGGAGCACAGCATACGACGGAGATGGGATCGAGTGGTCTGGCTCGACTCCCATGTTTGCCCATCCATGATCAGCAGGTGATTGTCCCAGGGCATGGGGGCGAGGAGATCCAGAAGCTCTCGGAGTTGGGAGGAGGCAGAATATCGAGTCGAGGTGGAGGTTGTTAGAATTTGATGCCTCGAGATTCGATCTATATTGAGCCCACAGCGAGGTCCGTGATGAAAAATAGAGTCCAACGAGATCAAGATCACCCCAAATAAAGCTCGGATGGAGGAGATACGAGCTTTTGAAGCTTGCACGAGACCTGAGGCGACAGAGGATCGTCGACGGAGGCACGACGACAGGCGGCGGAGAGCGGCCCAGGCGGGGCCAATGTGCGGGTGCGTGGGGCGTGGCCCGGGCTCAGGCGCCCAGCATGGGCGTGGGCCGGCCTAGGCCCAGGCACTGCACCCGGGCTTGTACCCCGATCCATGGTGGATCGGGCGGTCCATGGCAGACCGCGTGGACCGCTTGGATATTTTTCAGACATTTCACGCAGTCCACGGTACTATTCTATGGACCGATCATGATCGAACGGTCCTGGGATGTCCCAGTTTCGGTTCGACGGTTGGAGGAGGTTATCTAAAGTTTATTTGAGTCATATTAGGATTTCTAATCCTAATCTAACTCTTGTTTAAGGCCTATAAAGGCCAGTGTGTGACTGGTTTCTCGTAGATGCCGAAAGGCTTTATGCGGAAAATAAATCAAAACCCGAAAAGAAGAGAGAGGCGCGAGGTCGCTGAGAGAGGAGCAGGAGGCTTTTGGACAGCGGACGCTGGTCGTTTCAGGGGTTTAGGGGGATTTTCTAAAAGAGAGAGCTTTTGTGAGAGAGAACTTTAGGTGAGAGAAAAATTGAATGTACGAGGGTTGAGGGTGAGATCTTCTCTTATAAATTTTTTTTTTCATAGTGAAGTTTGCATATCCCATGAAAGTGACTCCTCTTGTGGTCGATCTACGTATTTTGATTGTTTTTATTTTATTTCTCCTTTCTTTCTGCTGTATCACGTGGTACTGAAAAAGTTTTGAAAAATAATATCCTGATCAAACATCCATCCAATAAAAAATGATCGATGTTCTTTGACGATCTCAATCGTTAGATTAATTTTATATATTTTTTAAAATATGATGAATCTCTTCCATTCATTCATAATATTGATCATGCAGCTCATGCCATATTTTGAAAGGTGCACAAAGCATGGTTAAAGATTGTGAAAAAAAAAAAAAATCAATTATTCTTGCATGCCACAAGTACCTCGCAGAACATACAACAGCCAGGAGGAACAATCCAAGAGCGACACGTGTGAGCGTTGTAAGGGACACCGCTGGTCTCGGAGAGTCGGGGACACGTTTTTATTTGGTCCGCTGATCTGTATACTTCCCGCCAGCCTGCAAAATTCTACGGCATTGTTGTTGTAGAGCCATAAATGTGGCTGCACAATTCTGTCCCATCTTTATCCCTTTCATGCAGAAAATGTGAAGAAAATGTGAGTTTGTACGTAACATGCAGAGAGAAAGCTCCTCTGAGGCAGAGAAGGGCACTGGCAATGCGGGCTTTTTGTTTTTCTTTTTTCTTTTTTGGTCGGGCTGTTATATCGGGAAAAAACCAAATAGCAGCTGCAAGATAATGGTCTCTCTCAGGTCACCATTCCCATAGTTGATCGAGACGTGCAATTTCACGAGAGTACCAACTTAAAAAATCGAGGTCTCATTTCATGTTTGAAAACTAAATATTTCTTTAATGAATCTGTGGACCCTCGCGCTCGCACAAAAAAGAAAAAAAAAAAAAAAGAAGAAGAGGATTTCATCCTCATTTTAAAAACAGTATTATTATATTAATTTATTTACTTTATATGTTGAAATAAATTGGATATCTTTGTCTTGACGGGAAGTTTATTCTTATAGAGATTGCTCTGCTTTATGTTCATCGAGCAGCCTTTATTCCTTCCATCTAGAAATAATGTCAGGGTCTTTTTGGCAAATATAGTGAGCTATTTGCATTAAATACGAACCACGGGACCGGACGTGGCCTTTTTAGAGTGCTGGCAGCAATCCTGTGCCCCTACTCTTCTTTAATTACCAACAAGTGTCTCGCAAATCTCATTGAAAGTGAGAAATTAGTGGAGAGTTCAGCAATGCCTAGGAAGATTGAGAAAAAGAAGATGGTTGATTTATTTCATGATCGCACGACTCGATCCAAACATCCACAATCAGCTATTTTTTTTACTATAAATTTTTTATCGGTGCAAATTTTACGCCATAGAATGCTATACATAAGTAGATTGGATCTGTATGAAATATTATGATCCAATAGAAAGCATTAATTTTTTTTTTAAAAAAATTTAATATTTGTTAAAATAAATTTAATGACTCCTCTTCTCTCGGCTAAAATACAATCCTCGTTAAAATAAATCTAATGACCCTTCTCCTCTCCTCTCCGATTAAAAGCTGCAACATGATAATTTCTTGAGTTATTAATTAAATATTTTTGACTTTACTTTGTTTTTTTTATTATTAAATATTTGATAGGCTAAGAGAGGATGTAACAAAACAATGCAAATGACAGAGACAACAAATCTTTTCCTTATATGTTGGCTTTGAGTAGTTGTTCCTACTTGGCTATTGTTTTATGGCAAAAATATTCTTCTTTGGATTTTTTTTAATAGCATTTTAACCTGATTTAAGATCCTTCTTTCTGGTCCTATATTTAGTGTAGAAAGTAAGCAATCATATTAGACCAAATAATAATCTTCATGCCCAATCATTACTTTATTACGAAGTATCCACTATACTATTCCTTTTGTTACTTCATCAGTGGTGCGCTAAGCTCTCTCTTTGCTTTATTATGAAACAATTTTCCTATATGACAAGAAGATTTGACAATATAATGAAATATAATACGAGTATTCACACTTCTCAATTACTTATTATATGTTTCATAGATAAGTCAAACTATTAGATCAATACTTCTCAGTTATTTTGTATTCTTATTTCCATCTTCCAATGTTCAAGAAAAAAGATTGTACTCTCTCTTAGGTATTTCCACAAACACTTGTTATATAGTGAAAAACTAATAAATTTATATAAAGCATGGCCCGTGAAAAATGGAAGAAATAAAGATGTTAGGGATGATGGTAATAAATATGGAGTGTATCTTTGTTAGCGTGGTGAGTGAACAATGGTGACAAAAAATTGTAGCATCTTCTCAAAAAATATTGTTGATTGAGGAAGATTCAATGAGAGGAGAGAGTTGGCAGAATCCATTGGCATTTGCTAGGGAAGATGAGGCTAGATCCACTTGCTATTCTAACGTAGACAAATATTTTTTTAATAAAGGAGTGTTGCAACGAAGAGGAGAGGAGAAGCACTACGAGGATGGTCGAATCCTCTGCAAAGGAGAAGCACGAGGCAAAATGGTCATTTAATTTATTTTACGGATGGGAGAGAAGGGTCATTAAATTTATTTTAACGAAGGTTATTTTTTAATCATAGAGGAAAGGAAAGGGTCATTAAATTTATTTTAATGAGGATCATTAAAATCTTTCAAATTAAAATTTTAATTCTCTTCATTGGATCCACAACATTCCATATGGATCCAATCCACCTATGTGTAGCACTCTATGATTCAAAAATTTACACTGTAGAGAATCCATGCCTCTTTCTTTCATAGCAATTCTGATCTTCCAACAATTCATGGGATTTAATGCTATAATGTTTTACACACTTGTCTTACTCTGGACTATCGGATTTAAAATCAAAGGTTTTACTTTTGTGCATATTCATTGTATTTTATTTAAAAATTAAAATGAATTTCACCTATGAAGTGTATTATAGGAACATAGTAGGTCACCTACTGTCAACTAATTACATTGTCATATTTTTAAGAAAAATTTGAAATAGACAGACATGCAATTTAATATTGAACCATATCAACTGCTTGGATCCTTTAGACACTCATTACCGTAGCCTGTCTCTCTCCAAGTTCTCAGTCATGGACACCTGCTAAAGCAATAGCATATATACAAGCTCATTCTCTTCCCTCCCCGCACACCTGGCCCCCACCCTCCATCATGGTGGGACTTGGTGGATATAGTTATATATTGAGAAACCCTATCAATACCATGCAAAGACCCATTTGAGTTGATCACAAACGGATTATGATATTTATGATTAAATTTAAATGAATTTAGACTCTTAATTTAGTAAGATATTAGAGCTTAAATGAAAAAAGTCTATAACAATTTGTGTGGATGTGTATTTAGTCCTATATCAATATATATTGAGAAGATCTTGAATATTTATGCACCATCAATAAATCTAAATAGCATAGTTTACTATTTTTTAAAGGTAAGATTCTGAACTCTGATAGAAGTCATGGCTCATTAATGAAACTTTTATTTTCTCATCTCGAACAAAATTCTACATTCAGGTCAAAGCTCTAACCCATAACTAACACATTGAAGTTTGGGCAAAAAAATTGACCCCTTTCTAATCCAAATTAAACAACCTTGACCTAAACCAAGTTGGATTGGGACAACTTTTATTTTCAGGTTAATAATTGCCACCCTTTGGCATAAGATCCGTAGCAACGATTGCAGCAGAATAATGTTATTTAGGGGAACTTAAACTGCAACGATCGTGGTTACAATGTCCAACTTGTGTCTTCTAAATTAGTGGAAATAATGATTTTTGAAAAAAAAAAAGAAAAAAAAAAAGAAAGGGAACCAAGGAAGAGACTGGTGGCTGATCACACAAGTTCGAAAATAAATGCAATTATTTTAATATTTAGCTACCCATGTCCTTGCCATAAAATGTTTGCTCTCTCTTTTGCAGCATCCTCACTGGATTACTAAATTTCTTGATGATGTCTTCTATCAAACGAATTCACATAACACGCTTGTGTTTTAAAACTGGAGCAAAACATCATACTTCAATAATATACTCTCACTTAAATCATTGCCTGACATTCCAAACCTCATCATCTATTTTATCTTCTCACCCATTTTTATCTTCCTAAACATCATACTTCAATCATCACCCAATTTAAATCATTGTGTCAAAATTCCCAAACCTCATGCTTCTACTCTTCTCCCTCCATCCAATCTTCCCCCTGGTTTCTACCTACTGATGAGCACATCATCTGGTAAATTCCAATCTACGCCGAGATTAGAATTTGACACTTGACCTGCTTGGTGACACCCTCCGAGTGTGCCCTCTGTATCTTCTTTTCCTCCTTAAGGCAGTATCTGGTTAACTGTTTTCGCATGCACCTTGCTCCTTTTAATGAAACCCCAAAAAAATTAAAAAATAAAAAAATTCCTTGTTGACATGACATGCAATAATGGGGTCATCAATAACACGTGGGAAGCACAAGTTGACACTTGAAAAAAAAAAAATATTAGAAAAGACCATGCGTAACTTTAAGTTAAAAAGGAAAAAAATACACCAAAGTAAACTCTCCAAGAGCGCGCTCTCTCTCCCTCCCTCCCTCTTCACGTGATTCAGCCCCGCATGCAGGTGGCTGCCATAATTCGCACCATCCTCCAACCTGTGGCGTTGCATCAGACTGGGTTACAAAAGAACACGACACCATCATAAAGGTGGCGTGGGTCCTTCTACGTACGTAGGACCACCAACCCCAAAGGACGAGGGGAGACCAGCACGCTACTACAACGCCCAACCACAACACCCCAAAGTAATCCATTCCACATGGCACGAGGAGATTGGTGTGGATTCGTCCACTCCGTGGCAACAGCTCTTGTATTCGGTACGAGTGTTGATGTATATTTTTGTGTGTAAAGATTTCTTAAGCACCTAAGGTGAGTCATTGCCGCTGGGTGAAGGAATTCTTTCTTGCTACATTGTTCCCGCTGGGATCGGTTGGCATGTAGCAAGACATCATAAGAACAAGAACACGAGTAAGGAGACAAGGAAAGATGGTAAAACTCTGGGTTGGTTCTTTGAGCCTCTGCTCAGAGAAGGAAATGGAATACTATATTTCTTGGCATGAACGATGGGGTTAGAAGTGCCAGTGGGCATGCACGTCAGTGTCAATGGAACAAAAAAGGCTCGAGAGGGTTTGCTACTTTTCAAAAGAACCGAGGTCCTTGCATGGCATGCTAATAATGGTCACCAACTCACCATATGGGCCATGGAGGCAAGCACCATGGCGGTACTGTAGCAATGTATCATTTAGATATGGAAACAAGTTTAGTTTGAATCTTGATGTCGTGTTAGGAGTCAGGAAGAGGGATTTTTCCGTTGAAGAAGATGGCAGCAAGTGTGATCATGATCCGTGAACCGATGGATTTACCAGTAGGTTGTTCCACCAAGACCGAATTGGCGTGTTTCTTGTACAACACTTACTAGCAAAGAAAGATATTTCATGGGAATAATTCAATTGCCCTATTTGCAATATCTCATAGACCATATGCTTCGATAACTTTTGTGGCATATTTTCCATTTGTTCGAATAATATTTTATGAATATAGCTTGAGCCTTGCATAAAGCCAACACTTGGGTAATTATCGAGAAGCCTTGGTGTAAAACATGCAAATTGAGTAGCATGATAACTTACCAAAGTCATGGCAGCTATTGGCTACATAGGGAATCCATGATCTAGGGCACACTGTTGCAATCTCTAGACATGTGGAATATGTCACCAATTTGGTTGGCCTCTTAGGACATATTTGGATGCTAGCATCGGATATCTGCACATAACCTCATGTACCTTGGATAAAAGTGTGAGGCAGCTAGCGAAGGGTAAAAGGATGGAATCATACTTCTTCCTTAATCATACTTTTTTCATACTTTGCATCATTTTCTTCCTTAAATTGGTGTTTTCAAAAAATTACTACTTTCTTCCAAAAATAAAAGATTGATATAACAGCCTTGTGGATACAGGAAGTTAGGGTCTTTTTAGATGCTTATTAGTAGTCATGGATTTTACTTCTGAAAAATATAAGAGAAGGGCATGATCGAAAGAGATGGGGTTCTAATTAGAGTAACCAATAAGATTAAGTCAAAAATACCTCGAAAAAGGGATCATTGATCCTTGAAAAAAGAGAGATTCGCTACTCCATCTAGCTACCTTGATCCCTTTCAACACCCTTTTCATCATATTTTCCAAGAAGACCCATTGAAAGATTTTGTTATATAGATAATTTCTTTCGAGACCCAAGCATATGTTTGCCATCCCAATATTTGGTCTAAAGCTATCTCCATTTTCTAGGGAATATGAAATGTTGCCTCACCAACATCCCTTTACGTTAACCCGTATCTCATTCCACAGAAAAATACACATAAAATACACCTAAAACATATATTATATATACTTAATACAAACAACGGCACGTATTGGCTTGCATGCTATTATTTCTCACCTCTTAGATGAGAGATCAGGGTTAATTCAATTCCAATTAGCATTGGACCTCATTTCAGCCTTTGTTTACATGAGTCCCTATATTGTGAGATTAGACTTGATCTACCTTGGGGCATGGGTTCCAAGCAAGCGAGGCTGGTCGGGGGTCAAAAATTAGGGTGGCTTTTACCTCCCTATTCTCTTGAGCAATTACATATTATATACAAATCCAACATTTTGTTTGTCCTCAATTTCACAAAATGCTCATGATCTGAGGATCAAATTTCAGATCGAAGTCAAATCTAAAACATGTAATTACAATTAATAATGGCTTAGTTAAGTTGATCCACTTTAATTGCAAATTATTTCGCAAAGTAATCATTCACAAAAAGACCAAATTATTTCATAAAAATGATGAAAAATCTGTCCTTACTAAAAAATAGAGGAAACCAGGGTTCACGCATCTAACCCTCCCCACCAAGCTACAATAATGTTTGCCCTTATCCAAGCTATGTCATACCATAAAAAAGAAAGCTTGTAGCTGTGCTTTTGAGCGAACTATTGCATCTAGAAAAATGAACTTTACATTTAGCTCATCTAAAACAAACAAGGTGCAGCAAATAAGAGCCACTTGTTATGTGTTTGAACCATCATATATCAGTATGCCATCTGGCTATCATAACTATAACTACAAAAGACTGCTTGCCATCTAGAAACCACTTGCACCATACAAGTCCTCCCCCCCAACAGCCCCCCCCTCTCTTTCTCTCTCGCACGCATGCTCACGATTCCTACAACCGTCCTTGTGCATATTTTTCACCAATATTTTTGCAGTCTTATCGAAAAAAAAAATATTGATGCCCCTATCTAAGCTATATTATATTATAAAAAAGAAAGCACATGGCCGTGCTTATGAGCAAACTATTGCATCTAGAAAAAAGAATTTTACATTTAATTCATCTAAAACAAAACAATGTGCAGCAAAAAGTAGCCGCGTGTTATATGTCTGAACCATTCTACATCAGTATCCCATCTAGCTTTCATGATCAAGGCTGCCTCACTATCCAAAAATCACTTGCACCATATTAGTCCTTCACCACATGTTTTTCACTAATATTTTTACAGTCTCACAGAAAAAAATGTTGGTGCTGGGCCTCATTTCCTGCCATGGCTTTCTACACTGCTCCACCATTAACAATCTGTTCACTGTTTGGTGTTCCAAGTGAACAGCTCGTCAGTTTTTTTTTTTTTTTTCCAACTGGCAGAGTCAGATAAAGAGGGCTGGCAAAACAGATCCACCGAATCTAACAGGCCGAATATCATTCCGAGATATCGTAACCGTTATTTTCTTTTAAAAAATAAAACATTATGTCCACGTTAAAACAGACCCATATTGACGTTACTATCCTCACATTATGCTGTGGGCCCCACCGTCATCTCTCGTGGCGTGATCCCCGAGTTCCTTTTCGAGTCAAACTCCAGGTCACTGATTATTTGATACCAAACAAAATCATAACGTCAGCGTTTCCGCTCCCGCCGCTCCCTTCCCCGTTAGAACGACGCTCCCGCCGGCGAAGCCGTTCAAAGGCTACGGCGCACTAACTCATCTAAACGTCACCGCGAAGTACCACACCATCTCTACGATCGAATCCGGAAGGACGAGCCTCTGCCAGTAAAAATAAAAAAAAGAAAAAAAAAAAGAAAAAGGAGGAGAGAAACGATAAGTAACGGGCAGCAAATTTACCGCTTCTACCTGGTGAACGGGGAACTGACCGGTTCTCGAAGGCGGTGACGGGATTCGACTTCCGAGGGGACAAAAGTTACGGGAAAAAAAAAGTCCTGTTTACCAACCTCCTCACCCGCCGAGTCGTCGTCTTTTGCTTCTTTTCAGCCTCGCCGCGACGTGGAGAGCGCTGGCGATTTATAAATTTTCGGGGTATGATTAAAAAAAGCCACCGTGGTAGGGACGGACGACGTAGATGGAGAGGAAAAAAAATCGACTTCCCGCCCTTCGCTCTTCTTGAAATCTAGAGCGGTGGCGTAGAAAGAGACACGGAAGAACAGAAGACGAGAGGAGACAGAGGGAGGGGGGAGGTGAGAGGATGTGGGAGAGCTCTGGGGCGTTCCGAGGAGATGGACACGCCGGAGAGGAGCAAGATCGGGGGCACGCCGCTCTCTAAGTTCGAGGTGATCTCGATTCGCTGCCCTTCTCGTGAAGTCTCGCCTTTGCTGACGATTTTATTCCCTTTTTGGGGTTTTCTTGTTTGGTTCTTTGGATTTGGAGGGGACGGGGAGGTCTGGCGTTGTGTGGGGGTTGTGATGCAAGACTGAGGTTTCAGTTCGTTGGATCGGTGAAATTTGTGCCGTTGTGGGTGATTAATTGGTTTGCTCTCGGGATGGCCTGGATGGTTCGCGTGTTCTTTGTTTTTCTGCCCTATTTGTCGGGCGTTCTAGATTTTTGTTGGCGTTTGTGGCGAAAGATTGGGTTTTGGGTTTGGGTTTTGGGTTTCGTTTTGATGCTAGAGTTTGTAACTTGAAGTAGCGGGGTTGTTGCTTGTATGGTTTTGATTTGCTTAGTTTAAAGTGTTGTTAGTAAAGATTCCCCATAGAGGAGGATGTTATAGATGTGCTAGGAAAAGTCAACTTTGGTGGGTTTTTATTTTTGGTCTCTGCTCGCACTCTAGGGTTTAATTTCCTGTTTCTTTCATCTTGTTTGCATTATATGAATTGACGTTTTAGTTCAGATGACTAGGTTCAATGGATCCGCAAGGGTTTGAATTTAATGTACGCTCCTACTTCCTTCATTCCGATTTCCAGGATCCGAATAATTAACTTATGGATCTGAGTATTCCGTCCTCTTATTCGTACAAATGAGGAGAAATTCCAAATGATGCAGTATTTTGTTGAGTTTTCGCAGGCCTTGGTGCCTTTTGTGTTCTTCCTCCACTGATACAGCCCAGAGCATGCCTTGGCTGGTTTTCGTGTGCATCAAATTGCTCGTCCTTCTTTCCACCTTTAACAATATAGTTTGATTTTGGCGAATCTTTCTATAAGAAAAGTTATTCTGGCTTTGTGTTCCTGCTCTTACTGATAGCATTTGGTTTGTGCAACAGTGATGCCGATGTAGGTTAATTTTCTTGATTCAGTTCACATCTCATGTTCCATGATTCTTATTTCATGTGTTTCCTGTGGTATGAGTGGCAACCTCCCTTTAGTTAATGCTGCTGTTCTGCCATTCTGTGATATCTTAATTAATATTCACTGGCCCTTGATCTAAGATATCGGATAGTGAATTTATATTTATTTATTTTTTCTCCTTATTCGAACTGAAATCTGGTTGAGGATTACATATCCCTATCAGCTGGGTGAGGATAACATTTGTTCGTTCCAGTTTATGACCTTCTTTCTCCTGCCATTAAGTATATGTGCATAAAGCTGATTGGTTTCTCAGTACCAGAAGTATGGCTTATGTAGTATGTTGAATTGCTCATGGAAATTCAGCAGGTTTTAGGGGTTATTTGCCTAATGATTTTGTTTATTGTTGCAGGATTCTCCTGTCTTCAGCTTCATCAATAGTTTGTCTCCTATCCAGCCTGTCAAATCCATAGATCCAGTACACAGTGTGCAATCATATCTGCCTTCTATTCCTTCCATCTTTACTTCACCACATGCCAATTTAAGGGAATCGAGATTTTTGATAAGGTATATAATCATCTTGGTTGTGCATTTTTATAACCTGCTGTTGCCTATTTTAAATGCTTAGCTTTCATTGTGCTTTTCTCTCTCTTTTCATAGGAATTCTTTTTCGGACTTCTCAAAACATGAGAGTTCTTCTGACAATGTGGATGAAAGCAACCTAAGTACAGGGGTCCTAAATGCTGTTAGACTATCTAGATGCACTGTTATTGCCCAAGAAAATTGCAGTATAATATGCTCACTTAATGAAGCTACTGTTGACCCCCCTGATGAATGTGCAACTCTACCTGGTAATTTGCCTCAGCCTGAGCAGTATGACCCTGGTAGTCCCAACCATAATATTGCACCTTGCTTTGGTATCAAAATGGATTTTAAATTGGATATTGGCCATGCACCACTAGAACTGGTTCACTTTGTTCAAAATGGTCTGGAGAGAAGAAAAAATTTATTTGTTTCTGAAACGGAGTTTCTGGAAAATCATCCACCAGAGCAAAACAGAGATGAAATGGTAGGGTGTGAATGGGAGAATTTAATTTCTGATGATGCTGATAGCCTCTTGATTTTTGATTCCAATAATGAATCAGAGGCTTGCAAAGGGCCTAGTGAGAAATTAGAAGATTCTTCAAAGCTTGCAGGGGACCTTGACTGTTCACAGAAAACACAAACTAATGAGTCTTCTGGTCGTTGTGTCCAAACTGCTTCACAGGATCCTTCAGTCAGCTGTAGCAAAGAAAATGGTAAGCAAGATGAAACAGATCATACCCCGCAAATTCTCTCAGACACTTGTCAGAGTCAGGTTGTGTTGAGTGATCTGATTGAGAAGACAGCCAATGGAACCAGTGATCACATTCGATTAGGCCACAAGGTAGATCTTCTCATCAGAAATCATGGATACAGTAGTTGACCTTTTCTCCCCACACACTTTGTGTCTTGTCTTTAGTTTTTACCCCCCTTTTTAATTTTGTTATTTCATCCTTTGACTAGGATATTTCATATGTTCAGACAAATTGCATATTTTGGTGAACAGTTTTTGTTTTGGGAATTTAACCCTCGAGACACTTCCTCTCATTCTGCTATGAGCCTGATATATTCAGTATTTTTAGTGGACTTATTTGCTGTTCACTCACTTGGGATGCTTGGTACATAATAAACTACATTGCAAGTTCTGTTATCACAGGGCATAGAATTGTAGGTTGTTCCTTGGATCCTTGCATAAGAGTAGCCTGGGACGATGACTAAGCTGTATGGCTTTTTGTTCCTCCTAGGGTTGTGGTTGGTTGAAGGTGCTTTAAATCATGCTGAAAATAGTACTTTAGTGAAGGAATTGCAGCTTGATTGATGTGGCTGTTTGCTTTACTGTTTTGATTGAGATGTCATTCATCACTTACACCCATCCTTTACTTGCAAGTATCCAACTACTCACTGTTGACAAATTTTGAATGATGGCGCCAATGGAACATCTTATGTTATTATGTTTGTGATATCCAGACACTGCATTTTGTGATGTCTAATTTGACCTGCATCACTTATAAGTGTGCAGTGACTGTTGCTTATTCTCTTCTATAGGTTGACTTGGAAAAGCATGTGATTAGGTCTTGGTTATTCTATTTCACCTGCATCAATTATTTGCTTAACAATATGCAGTGACTGTTGCTAATTCTCTTCTGTAGGTTGATTCCCAACAACAGCGTGGCATGCGAAGGCGTTGTCTGGTTTTTGATACGGCTGGGTTTTCTAAAAAGAATTTGCAAAACAGCTCAAACCTCCATTCTTCAGCTTCATTGCTGTCCAACGAGAAAATGGCTTCTGATGATAAATGCTCCAGGCCTGGAACTAGTCATTCACCATGTGTATTGCCTGGTATTGGGTTACATTTGAATACTCTTGCAACAACCTCGAAAGACAGACTGATCACTCAAGAGATGTTGGTTTCTGGGAAACAATTAATTAGCATGCCATGTTCTGTTGGCCCCTTTGCCCCAACAACATCTGGGCAGAAAAGCAAGTCTTTGTCTGTTGAAAAGGATATGAGTTCTAATGGAAATGAAGTCCAGAACCTTCAGATTATGCATGATGATGCATCTCAAGTGCCTGCACTTGGAAATGGTGAGGAACTAAATCAAGGCAGTCCAAAGAAAAAGAGGTATATTATCAGCTGCCACTGCTTGTCTTGTTTATTGCCTCATTATCTCTGTCTTTCAATAAATAACTGGTGCTGAAAATTTATGAGCCAGGCGCAAGTCAGAAAATGGTGGTGAAAGTGATGCATGCAAGCGCTGCAATTGTAAGAAGTCAAAATGCTTGAAGCTGTAAGATTCCTTCCTGCATTTCATATTTATGTAATTGGAAGTTACATGGCATAAAACTTGCAATTATTTGATACATGTCAATCTTTGCCCCTCATGTTTTTCATAATGCTAGGCTAATACCAAGAAAATTCTTCCATATACTAGAAAATACCTGAACCTGATAGCTTGGTTTATTTTTCTTACTTAGGATACTCCTTGGCGGGTAAATTGAAATTCTAGTTATCTTAGTACTGCTTATATAGTTAAAAATTCAAAATCTTAACTAGATTGGTTCTCACTGTGTTCTCAAATTATTCTTTCCTTTTTATTTTCATCATTTATTTGTAACCCGCCACCCCCTGGGGCAAAAGACTGCCTTAATATATCTTCTCTGACCTATGTGGCATCTTTTAACTTGTAGGTTTTTTTAAATTTTTAAATTATTTTTTTGGTTGGAAAGAGACCTGCAGGCAATGGGCGACACAAACAGGCTAGTCCTCCACCAAATACCCCCAACCTTCCCATCCTTGCTAAAGGCAGGATAAGAATCTATATGTCAGGTACAACCAACAAGAAACCTTACAAGCAAGGTAAACTGGCACCATCCTTGTGAAAAGAGAAGGAAAGGACCATAACACTTTCTGGAATTACATTTTTATATGAGCTGAGTTATTTCTGACCTAGTTCTGTGTTGTTTATCTATCCCCTGATTTGATATTACTTTTAGGGGAGATAAGTTTTGCATGTTCCTTATCGCCAAATGTGCATTAAAATGGTCAGCCACTGGTCAGAAATTGTTTATAGAGTATCCTGTTTCTTTCTTTTTTATACCTTTTTGTTAATGTTGGTTTGGTTTCTATGATAAAATTTATCGTCTGGGAGAGTAGTTTGCCTTTTTTTTTTTTGGTGGTGTTTTAATGTTATCATCAGAGCTTCTTGTATGCATATCTTGGAAATTTGCGTGCACATGTGTGTGTATAAATATGTATTTGTAAAGCAAACTTTTTTCATAGTTTATTGTAAAATGGTCTATTATTCTATGACATTTCATGCAGTTACTGTGAGTGTTTTGCTGCTGGAGTCTACTGTTCCGAGCCCTGCTCGTGCCAAGGATGTTTCAACAAGCCGATTCATGAGGAAATGGTTCTGGCTACTCGCAAGCAGATAGAGTCTCGCAATCCTCTTGCATTTGCTCCTAAAGTGATTCGAACATCTGAAACTGGCCAGGAAACGGGGGTAGGTATTTTGCCTGACATCTTTTTCTGCTTGCCCCTCTTCCTCCCTTTCCCCCACCTGTTCCTCTCCTTTTCCTTTCTCTTGCTATTAACTAGATCATGTTTGGTACCCTTCAGGAAGATGCTAACAAGACTCCAGCTTCAGCCCGCCATAAAAGGGGATGCAACTGCAAGAAGTCAAATTGCCTGAAGAAATACTGCGAGTGCTATCAGGTTCTACCTCTTGGCTCACTAAACATGTTTTCTTTGTAGTATGTTATCTGATACTGGAAGCTGGTTTCTCTTTTAAGGGTGGTGTTGGATGCTCTATCAGCTGCAGATGTGAGGGATGCAAGAACGCCTTTGGAAGGAAAGAGGGTAAGTGTTGTGTCCTATATCCACACCGTAGTTTGTGAGTACTTGGGTGCCAGTTTCTCTGGATGAATACTTATGTTCTGCTTTTCAAATTTGCAAACAGCTTTACTAAATAATTCTTTGTTTCTACTTTGTTGTGGTGTCCTTCTTTTCCACACTCGTTTCTGATTTGATTACTAGATTTGGTTTGATTTCCCTCATGTCTTTTCAAAAATATTTTGGTTTTTCGCATTGCAATAATCTGAAGTTGGAGATGATGGAAGGTGATTTATTGAATTCCTTAGTTCTTATTCATTCCTTTGCTGCTCAAGGAATTGTGGAAGAAACCATTATGCTATCACTTCACAGGCTCTTTGACATCTTTGTGGTTTCCTTTCATTATTGTTTTTCAGCTTGGTAAACATTTTGATGGTGATGGAATGGGAGTTAAAATTGACACTCAGGAGACAAGGGTGCTTTATAATATTTCAAGATGCTCCTGATTATGTTTGGTTTGATAGGATCAAAAGGAGTAGAAAATATAGTTGATAATTTTTTTTTGGATGGGAAGAAAGTTGAAATGATACATAGATTAGACAATTATGTAGAACATGCAGAGTGTTTAACTTATTTCCAATACGCAAGAAGAACTTGAATGAAGAACCGGCAAGGAGGGGATCCAGGGGAAGATTTAGATTAATAAACAAGAGGAAAGAGGTTGAGCTCAACACCTTTCAAAAGATGAATCTGTTTCTATCAGTATCAAATATTTAACTACAAATTTGGATATCCATATGACCCGATATTTAGTGGTGTATAATTATTTTAGAGCTTGTTTTTAATGTAATATATGTTTCAGGAAGAATTTTGAATTCTGGAGACAATAAATATCTTTTGAGGTTTTTAATTTAAAAATTCATGATCTCAAATTCTACACTTTTTCTAGATTCCAAATTTTGTACATTCGGTATTTTTGATTTTTTTTAGGAGGTGATCAGTTGTTAGAAGGAGGTAGATCCATAACAAAAAAAAGTCAAAGAAGTAAAACTCATAAATTTGGAAAATTCTACTAAAGTTGAATATTCCAATTCCATGGTTTCCAGAATCTTGTAATCTTTATTAACGCAAGCAAATGCCATTACTGTCTAAAATCATATCTTTGAATTACAAACTTATTTTAAATAACAGAGTATCATGATTATGTATACATCTGAAATCATTCTAAAACACTAATCTTCTAATTAATGAACTAGTGACCCTCTAGAGATCTCTGCACTTTCTTTGTTAGATAGTGATGTATCAATGTGTTGTCAGATTGTAGAAAAGTAAGTTGTTTTTACACGTCACATGAGAGGACTGTAACCCAATAAAGTTGGATATATTCGGTTGTTGCTTCCTCCTTTTAGTTAAGTGCATCACTCCAACTCTTGCTTTCTAGATGTTGACATCATAAGTGAAAATTATCATCTTGAAAATGAATCTTGAGTTGGATATCTCTGCCATTGCATGTGAACTGTTTTTGTTGTCAAGTTGTTTGTTCCTTTATTGCAGAGATCATTGAAGCATTTTGTCTGTCCAGCAACAAATTGGTTGCAGTTGAAAAACTTCTTGGATCTTGATTCATATGTGGTTTGGTTTTACATTGTGATAGTAATTAATATTTGTGTTGAATCTTCAACTAACCAATAGATTTTTTTTCCTCTGGCCAAATTTGTACTGAGGTGAATGGTGCATTTGCTTGCTTTTAGTTCACTATGCCATTTTAACCTCTGGAACAAGTCTTTTATGGTCTATGTAACTCATCCAGTTTTTCATCAAGGTATAAGGCCCCACCTTTGCTTTCTTTAGGTTAGAGATTTCCCCTATTTCTAGTCCCATTTAGCTACCCACATTAAACCAAATCTGTTATTTCTTATATCATGATTATGCTGCCATTAGATGCTACAATCCATTATTTAGGGTTGTTTCATCATTATGCGGCCATACTTATTTCCTTTTTTCTTCTCTTGATGTTGCACCTTGTATGATTTAAATGTTTGAATTCTTTTTGCTATGTTTCCCTTTTTTGGCCATGCTCAGTGATGCATGTCCTCTTCCTTTATTTTGGCCATCAGGAGTTGGATGCATTCATTGCTTTGAGTCCTTGTGCCTTCAACTATTATCTTGGTGTTTGGCATTCCTGCTTGATGATCATGTGCTTTGTCTCATAACTCTCTACTACATTTGCTTTTTTACCTAGCTTGCGACAGTCACTTACCTGACTCTATCAGCTGTAATTTTCTCCTACTCATGAACATTTAGCTTGCTATTCTAGACAACTGAATTGTTGGTTCACTTTGACTTTCTTTTTAGACCATATTGAGGGCTTAGTTCTTGAGCATATCTAATCTAAAATGCTAAACTTGACATATCCAGTTCCTCTTCTGCCTTCTCATCTTGAAAATGTGGCAATGATCTCTGAAGAGCCATATGTATGTTCTTTTGTTTCTAGGGTATCTGACAGCTCATTTGCAAGGACCTGCCACTTCAAGCTTAGCTTGCAGCATAGTGAGGATCATGTTTGAGGGTTCACGGGTCATTATCAGTTCTTTTATCATAGTGAATTTTCGTTTCAATATCCTATTCCTTGTTTGGTTATTTCAAGTGTTTTCTTGTGGGGCTGGTCATGCTATCACTGCCTAAAGTTGTCTTTTATGCCTTAGCGAGTGTTGATAACTTTATATTTTTTTTGATGCACTTACATTTTTGAGTTTCAGCCACATGGTGCTATTCATTTCATTCAAAGTCTTTTGCTATGTTTTGATCTATTATCTTTTTTTTCTTTCTTTTAATAATCTTAGTGTGGATTGTACCTGCTTTCATATTAAAGTATTCTATGATACTTCTATAGCCATCTTAGACATTGTGTTATCCAAGATTTCTCTTCTATATTTTTCAATTTTCTGACTTGCTCTCCTAGGTATGTTTTCTTGTTCATGCTCTCATGCAGAGCTACTTTTCTCCATTTTGTCTATGATGACTAACAAATATTTTTTTGGTGCTTGATGTTAAATCTTACTATTATTGGTCTAGAAGGATCATCAGACTTGATGTGGATCACTTTGGCTATTATGGGTAGGGCTGAATAGTCTGAGAGGAAGATCCGTCACATCAAGAAATCGAGTCATAGGCCAAACTCCCGGAGGAGGCCGTAACTTGGTTATATGTATTTGATTGAGGTGATATTTTTTTTTCAAAAAAAAGGATAATTTTTTTAGCTCTATATTATGATGCTACGCCTTTTAGGGGGTTGCGCTAGTAGTGTAATTGAGTCGAGTAGCTAAAAGCTCAAGCTCAACTCGATTCAAAATACTTGGGCTCAAAACTCGACTCAAGTATCTCAAGTTCGAGCTTGCTTTGATGAAAATGGGCAATGCTTGAGATTGACTCGAATATCAATCGAGCCATACTCCAAATTCGAGCCTTAACTTAATAATATATATATATATATTATAAATAAAAATAATATTATTAACTATATATATATATATATATATATATATATATATATATATATATATATATATATATATATATATATATATATATATGAATTCGAAAGGCTCTTGAGCTTTTGAGCCGAGTATCTTGCTACTCGAGCTCAACTCAAAAAGACTATTTGAGCTGCTCAAGCTTAATAATAACCGAGTCAAATCGAATTTGGATTGAAGTCAATCTCGAGTAGCTTGCGAGTGGCTTTCTTATTTGTACCTCTAGGTTACGTCCCGTACAAATTCCATCATTTGGGGCCTAAAATGAGTTGGTGAAATTGAATTTTTTTTTTTCGGATAAGATTTTGTTCGGGTATATCTTCTAATTCGTGAATAATTTGGTTGAGTAACAAAAGACAAACGTGATATAGAAGTCAAAATCCACCTCTTGAAAAATTATAGCTTTTTTTATATTATTTTTATTAGATAGATCTATTTTAGATAAAGAGGTCTATTAAAACCAGGAGTAGGAATTTGACTTGAATTATGCAAGGATGAATCTCATAATTATAAATAGAGGCTGTGTATTTTAGTTTTTAATCAATCAATAAAATAAAAGGGGGCTTAAGTTTTACTTTTGAATTTTTTTTCTCTTTTGGTTTTTTTGTGTGAAATTTGAGTTAAGCAGTTTGAGGAAAGATCAAATCTTTCCTCCCCGATTGGATCAATCACCAACTTTGGCATATGCAACAAGAGTTTGTCCGCTGATTAACAACTCCAATAATTTGTTCCTTTCCAATGCTTGCCACTTCTAGTATGCCTTCCTAGTTAAGGAAATTGGACATGAGGTTACTGACAATTTGGTGTCATGCCATTTTTATGCCTCCTCCTTGTCAATTCATATCCTTGTAAATATTTCTTGAGGGACCAAATTCAAAACCAATGTGTTTTCCAATGGGAAAATCACAAATACTAATATAAATTGGATTACATGGAGACCACAATGAAATTCATGAGAGTTGATTGTGGAATAAGTTTCTTAGGCTTTTTCCATTCATTTGTCCCTTTTACGAATCAGGGAGAAACCCAAGATTTGGCATCTTCACACAGTGATTTCCATGTCAAGTTCTAGTGATGTGCTTATATTGTGGAATAGATAATTGACTGGGTCATGGTGAGGTTAAAGGAAATTAGTTATATAGCTAGTATTATATACATCGTTATGATGTTTGGATGTAACAAAAGTTGGTATCTTGTAGTATGGCTATTGTGTCTAGGCCCTCATTACCAGGACCATAGGACCTCAATGCTTGTGAGCAAGGTTTTAAATCCCATGGGATAGGATTGTCTCGATTTTTTCATGGAACGGGATGCATTGTCGTTCCTTCCTATCTCGACACTTGAGATAGAGGATGTTCCAAGACATTCCAATCGGGATGTTGGGACACTGGTGGGATGGTCCTATCCTGATACATGGGATGGTATTCCGTTTTGATGTCCTGTGGGATGTCTTTCTAGGATCTGAATCCTTGCTTGTAAGTAGTATCCCGGATGAGCTGTTAATATGGCTGACCAAAAGATTTGGCTCATTAGATTCTGGGCCAATGATGTCACAGAATGATGGTTAGCATTTTTTTTTGGCAGCCCATGAGGGAAATTCTCCAATAGGAGAGGAAATATTTCTAGGTTCCCATGCTGTTTTTTGCTTGTTTATAGTTCTAGTGCCCACAGACACATCCCCTGCCCCCCCCCTTCTCTCTCTACACAGACAAATAAATATTTGGGCTATTTACGATGCCCTTCCTATAGCCATTATTGTATATGACAACTTTGCATTTCATATGTCTGCTTTTATAATGTACAACATCTGTTCTGAAATTAAAAATTAAAGATCTATTAAGCACTTATCATTGATTTCATTTTGTTTAACTTTAGTTGCATTCTTGCCTTATCTTGCTTTGGCAGGTATTGTACTGATAGGAGCTGAAGAAATTGAACAGGGAGAGGAGGAAACAAATCCTTGTGAGAGGGAAAAGGACAAACCAGATGATGATGGCCAACAGCATGCTAATGTCAAGATTGATGAAAACCATTCTTCTGAAAATGTTTTATCCGTGACACCATTGCAAACTCGCAGGTTTAGCATTTTGTATGTGTTTTCCCAAGTTTGGTTTTAGTAATCTTTTCCGAAAAATAAATATCAGAAGCACCATTTTTTCAGGCCGCCGGTCAAACTTCCACTCTTTTCAAGTGCAAAGCCCCCAAGATCTTCTACACTTTCTGTTGGGTTTTCTCCTTGGCTCTTTACATCTCAACCTATCCGTAAGTCTGAAATCCCACTTCCTCAACATAAGCTTGAGAAGCATGTAAGTACTGCTCTTGAGGATGATACTCCGGATATCCTAAGATGCGGTGCATCACCAAGCAATGGTGTGAAGACTGCCTCCCCTAACCGAAAGAGGGTTTCACCTCCACATAATGGAATTGGGTTGTCCCCAAGCCGCAAGGGTGGCAAGAAATTGATCTTAAAATCTATTCCTTCATTTCCATCACTTACAGGTGATGTATGTGAAGATTATCCCATGAACTATTCCAACAGTTCTTTTTGTTCATCTACATGTAGCTGAGGTATGCCCCTTTTTTATGCTCTGCCTAGTATTTTGTAATATTTTCAAGTTTATCTTTGAGGCATTCTTTATTTCCTTTTGAATCAGGCTGTTGCAAAGTTGCATGGCTGGGTGGCATGTGATTGATAGAGACTTGCCATAAATTGCCATCTCTCACTCCATGAGTGTCCTTGCACTGGGCCAAACTTGAGTAGTGTGACCTGGTAACAGATGAAGTATAAATAGCAACAATTTGCTTCAATCAATGTTAAACAACTGAGCTATGTTCTTAGATGTACCTGTTTTGTGATGCTTGTATGATATTGCTGTTTATTTTGTATCTTTCTGCACGTGTACTGTTTTTCTAAAAGTAAACTTAAGAAAAGACCATCGCACTTCTCTTTAATTTTTTTATCCTTCTAAGTAGAAGATGAGAGATGCTTAATTCTCTCAACTGATCTGCCATTTTGACTGGTACAATGATGAATAAACCTTCTGCTTTTGTGTATTCGTTAAAGGTGGTAAATTGCTATTTGTTCATGGTGATAAATTTGCACATATGCGTGCATGTGTAGCCAATGCCCTTTTGGTGTAGCTTCCCTTTTTATTGTTCTTTATTTGTATTCCCTTACCTGAACTGGTCAGTTGATATCCAATACGATGAATGCAGCCATGTCTCCTCTAGGTAGTGGCTAAGCGGAGATATAATTCAACTTATGGCTGTGCAAATTCTTTATCCAGAGATTTGTAAATAGAGAATCATGGGAATTGAATGATGATATCAAATATATGAGGCATGGATGTGGATGGATTGAGTTGGGAGTTGTGTGAATAAGCCTAAGGAAGTTTCCAATGATTGGTGCTGATTGAGCTAGAAAAAATTTTCAAATTTTGTAATTTTCAGAAATGCATACAATACACACGGTTATCTGTATGAAAGTTCATGCATTAAGTCTATGTTTGGTTGCTTGAAAAAGATTTCGGAAAAGCTCAGTTGCTGCACGCTGGTAAATATGATTAGAACTTGAAAAAGGCCCTGCAATGAACAGCTCTTGCCATGGCATGTAACAGTTGTATATTATGGAAAACAAAATGTTTCTAAATAGTATCAATTGGGTCTAGCTAAAAAAATAGAGAGATTGATTTCTTAATGATCAAAGTATGGTTGAATAGGCCCGATTCAAAGAATTATGTGCTGATATCTCTGAAAGCGCTTTTTTTTTTTTTCCCTCCTGATTGCATTCGAAATCATAATGGACGCATAATTTCTTAAAGGGAGATGTAAAAATGATTAATGAACGATTATCCTGCAATTAGATGGAACCATGATCCAATCACCAGGTTTATACGAAGAAAATGTTCACCTCCAAGCCTCCTTCCTCATCCTTTTTCATCATTTGCCCTTAGGCGAATTCATGGTTGACTTTCTTTTTGGGGGTCAAATGGTTCCATTTGTCTTAAGCATTTTACTATCATTCTCAGCTGCAATGCATGTAAAAATTAAATTACTAGAACAAGTTCAAAGAATTTGGGAAAAGAGAGATTAAAGGACCAGTGCTAAGGTTTTGTTTGTTTTTATTTGAAGAGTTCAATTGGTCACGAATGCGTATGAGAGGCAGGTTGAGTGTTTTTATTTAAAAAAGAGGCATTGACTAAGAATTTTTATTAGAAAATATTTAATCGAGAGATAAAGGCTAAGTACCTACCCCGTTTCCGCTATTATATCTAAATATTAAAATTTATAGATTTTCGATTTAAATATATTTAAATATATAAATATTATGATAAAGAAGATGGGTTTTTAGTTTGGATATTATATATTTAAATATTATAATACAATGGAAAGCATCTATCTATATGTCTTCATAGGCTATAGATTATTAAAATACATAATTTTTGATTTCTAGATACATAAGGGTGTATATCATGATTAATAATATAGATTTTTTTGGTAAACTGGAAACATTAAATCAGTCTAGAATAAATACTTTTGTGAGAATCTAAAAATTAAATACCTAATAATTTAGAAAGAAAATCTCTCATAATTATTTATGGAGTAGGTCCCTATATATATATGTGTGTGTAAAGAAAATAAATCTATTAATATAATAAAATAATATCAATAATTATTGTTAAAATAAATTTCTATAATATGGATCTTTAGTTTGAAATGTATTATTGATTTTGGAGCAGGGGGAGTAGATATCCTCTCCCCTAAAAAGATGCAAAATCTTTAATATATATATATATATATATATATATATATATATATATATATATATATTGATTTAGAGTATATCTACTAATGTATTTCATATGATTTGGATTCTCTGCTGCCATCCTCTATCATCGCCAGTCAGTTGGGTTGGACTGAATATAATTGATATATTTTTTTTAAAACAAAATTATAGTGAGTGTAATTGATTGATCGAGATTACATTTGCAAATGGGAAAAAAATATGGAACCTCTCTCATTTTCCTTGAGGCGAGTCATCTTCAATCATCCATCAAGACGGAATAGCTCATTGCCAATCTAGAGCCCTAATCTACATTTCGTTATAGCCTCTCTGATTTGGTGATGCTAAGAATAGCATGTTATTGAAAACCATCAGGGAAATGTAAAGAAAACCAAAAGAAAGTTAGAGGGAGACACAGAATAAATCGGACCAAGATGCTCCTTTAACTCGTGTATTTCCAAATATGCGACATTCTAGTATTATAACAAAAAAAACGGTGAACAAATAGAGGAAGAAAGACAAAGATGATAGTATAATCAGGGGAAAGAAAAAGTTTATATTATTAGACAGATTCTACTAAAATTGTTCTTTCTGGATATAGTCTTGGGAGACGAGCAGACATGAGGGGCCTACAGTTTTATCTGCAGGTATTGTAGGAAAAAAATGTCCCTACGAATCCTAGGAACTTGGAGACTAATCTTTTATATATAGGATTAAGGGTATCATAGGTTGGGAGGAGTTGGACTCTATAATGGGAATGAGAAAAAGTAACCCCTATTCCAACTATTTGTTCACGAAAAATTTTATTTTCATTCAATTGCAAGATAATAAAAATATCCCAATCTCTCAAAATCCAATTCTAATTTTCCTCCGGTGTTCAAATCTCATTTTGAATTCGCTTTTGGTAATAAACCAAATGTATCAAGAGAAATGGCTATTTTAATTCTGATTCCGGCTATGGGCCACATGGATCATAATTGTCTATGCTTTAGGGTAAGCTGAAGTGCAATGTGGAATGAAGCCCAAGAGAGCTTTTGAGTCGGCCCATCAACAAACCCAGCTGACAGCCACCATAAGGCCTAATTGTTAGGTCCAGTAAGTCAATGTATACATACCACTCACGGCTCCACTTAGGTTTTTGCTGGCTCGACCCAAACCGATAAACTTTATGGAAAAATAAATTAATGGCTCAACTTGGGTGGACCTAAGCCGAATAGCAATAGATTAGTTCTAGGTTCGATTTGTTAACCCATTCAAATATAAATAAGGCATTATTGGTTGATTCATTCAAGATTCTGGTCTGGCTTGGATTGCTTGCAGCAACTCTACATGAGAGTCCAACGAGCGTGTCTACTTCCTTGAAGGAGCCCGTAGGTGAGACGAGCTTATATTTCTAATTGGAAGCATATCACCACTTTCAATGAAGTCCATAGAAATAAGTCTCATTAATGCAAGCTGCAGTGCCAGAGATCATCATAGCTACTCAGGTAGCGACGTAAACTGGTCCCTTTACTAAATTTTCTCCAGCTAAGAGATTCGTACCAAAGATGGAAGTGAGTTGGATGACACCCATTGACCATTTTGTGGTCCCACCATAAGCCTTCATTGAGTTACTTGAAGGTACAACTTTTGAAACTAACGTCCATATGCATCGTAGGTGACAGTCTACTTTCACAAATCTTGATGCACGAACATAGGTCCGGCATTGCGATGGACCACTGTACCATCAAATGTCTCGATAAATGGACCCAACAAATTTCTATCAAGGATTGGGAAACATGGGGCCATTGAATACCATATGCCGGTCCGCTAGCCAGTGGCCACGGTAAGAAGGTAGCAGGAGGACAGCAAAAGGCCTCCTTCCAACAAAGTGACAAAAATATTCTCACATAATCCTCTTTTTTTTAATCTCTTGGGTAAAAGCTTACATGGGATTCTAGACTTGGGACTGTTCATCAATTCTAGATTTTCTACTCAAAAACCATTAGAAGACAAGAGGCGGAGAGGAATAACTTTCTCCAAGGTGATCAGATCATCTGGTCGGTGCTGGTCCCGTTGTACCTTAGCCACTATTTGATCATGCCAGGTCGATGGCCGATGATGACATACAACTAATTATTTGTAGCATCTCTCTTTGTAGTTCATACTGCTAGGCTACGACAAGATGAGTTTGTTCGATCCCATGCTATGCCAAAGTCGATGCTCATCACCATTTACTGTTCGCTGCTTTGTTCCCTTCAAATATGCCGAGACTGTGTAGGTGTGATTCAGGAGGAAGCACTGCAATCATTAGAAGGTTAGGACATTCACCGAGCCATGTATCATGTTGGAGGAAATGGAGCAAAGAAGATAGTATGGTAGGGCAGAGCATTGTTGGTGTTAATCAGAGGATAGAGGGGGAAAGATTCTGATTAGTACATGAAAATGACTATGATTGTGAATGCTTGGAAAAAATGACAATAGTAAGGTGAGGAGTTCCTCTCTTTGTTTAGATAAATTGATGGGAAAATGCAGACATCTGTGGACACATCCGCGGAAGCATGTAGCTGACATTGAGTTATACCTACTTTATTTTGTGGGCATGGCTGCAAAGATTGCACATCAGCATATATCAGAAGCCTATGACAAAATAATATATGTCTTGATGATATTACAGATAGGGTACATTAATTTTCATTTGCAGATTTTGCATTAGAACTCCTTGGATTGAGTTGAGTGTGGGATGAGATGCATAGTTTGAATTCTTTTTCTCTAACCTCCAATGAACTCTGCCACTGGATAGGTTGTTTCTTTTTGAGAAATTAGATCCGACGCAGCATGCACCATGTGACCATGCAAGCAGCCAATCACAATTGCTTGTTTCTGTGGGTGTTCATCTTGTTGGACCGTTATACAAATGAGTGGCTGTTATTGGAGCCGTGCATGGCCACATGATGTATACTGGGTAGAATATAATTTCTTGTTTCTTATTATCAAAGTTTAAGCTTATGCAACTTTATTCACAATAATCTGCTAGAAGGATAGCAACATGCACCAACTGGAGCTCAAAATCAAACTAGGCCATTTGAATCACCTGCCATTAGGTTAATCCTATCAACACCATCATCAAAAAGTTTGCTTGAAACAAATATCATCTAAATTATACAGTTCTTCAGTTTTTTATATAGTAAAAACCATGCATAAACCAAATCACAATCAACATATTGTTAGCTGAATTTTAGAAGTAAATGGAGCAAAAAAGAGTAGAAAAAAGAAATACTCTTTTTCTCGAAAATATATTTTATGTTTCAAATCCAACGATTCATAAACCATAGAACATCGAAATTAATGAGACATAGTCCACATCAAAATCAATACATAATCATTTAAGATAAAATATTCAATAACTAAAAATACTATATGCCAATTTTATAAATCATAAATAATTTCGTACAAAAAAATCTTGTAATTTACCGAAAAATACCCTATTTTTTTCTCTGGTTTCTTTTGCCACCAGTTGTTGCTTATTGCCAAGGCGAACATCATTTCCCTGAGTATTTTGTCATTGCACGGCAATGCATGTGTTGTTGGGGAATGACCTGCCCATGATCAAAGCTGAATCCCTTCGCTCTCTATATCTAGGAAGATATTTTTCTCCATGGTTCAACTTCCATTTCCCTTTTGTCGGGCGACCACTATTGCCAGTTGATGTCGCAGCCAAGCACCATCATGGGCTGCTGCCACCCTTAGGTCAAGCCTCCCATGCCCTTCATTTGTTTTAAGAAAGAGAGAGAAACTCCAAGGTCTCCTCCCTATTTGATTCTCTCTCTTCTTTTCTCTTTCCTCTCTCTAGTTGATTCGTGGGATTTGGTGGAAGGGATCAGGGGACTCCGTGAAGGACCCTTGGTGGAATTCAGAGAGGGTTCGAGACTTATTATTGTCAGTTTATGATATTTTTTGCAATGTTTGGATTTGATTTTATAGGAGAGATGTTGCCCAATGCTGCAATCCAAAGGCGAGGGATGAATTGAATTTTTAAAAATTTTAAATAAATATATATATTTTTTTAAAAAAATTAAGTGAAAAGAGTGTATGTGAAGTGAATTGTAATAAAAAAAAATAGATATGTGCTGAACAAATAGTTCAGGGCCAAACTAAGTATCTATATCTATGCCTCAAGTTATCTTTCTTAGGAATTCAATGATAATCAACCAATTATTATAGTTTGATTATTTTTAACAAACTTACAATCAAGCTTCTTGATTTTACTATAGAAATCAACTAAAATGTTCCCCAATTAAGCCTATGCTTGGATGGACCTTTCTTCCAAATTTCAATCCCTTAAAATTTGCCTCAAAAGAAAAGTACGAATACAATAGGTCAAACACAATGAGCACAAGGGCTCCTTAATGACCAAAAAAAAGAAAATGATGAAGCACCATTGGAAGCCGTAAAGCATCCACTACAAGAAAATAAGTTATTAGCTACGAAAAATTTTTGTCACTAATAAGCCAAATTCGTCGCTAATAATAATTAGCGACAAAAATTTCGTCGCTACAATTTCATCATAAAAAATACCATCGTTGATAATATTTTACGACGAAAAGACTATTTTCATTGCAAATAACATTAATTTGCGATGAAAAATTTTTAGTCATAAAAAATAAAAAATAAAAAAATTTATTCGTAAAAAAATAATTTACGATGAAAATAACAGCGCTAATAATAATTAATAGCAACAAAAATATATTCGTCGCTATTATTCACTTTTAGCGACAAAAATTTTCTGTCGTAAAAAATTTTATTTAATAAAAAAATAATAATTAAAAAATTTTAGTGACTAATATTTACGTCGTAAATAAATATTTTTTCGATGAAACTTTACGTCGCTAATAACTATTTACGATAAAATTTTTTTATCGCTATTAATTATATATTTTTTAAAAATTAAATTATTTTTATAATTTTTTTGTGATGAATATTTCGTTGGTAATAATTTCGTCACTATTTATTTTTTTAAATTTTGGATATATTTTTTTAAGTTATATGTATAATATTTTTTATAAATTAAGAAATTCAAATAAAAAATTTACACAATAAAATGATAAAGAAATTTTATTATTTTATTATGTTAAATTAAAATTATAAGAGTTTTAAAAAAAAATTCATCAAAGAGCCATCACATATCGGCATGTAGAGAATGAGGTGGGGATGAGGAATGCTCGACAGAGGTCGGACCAATGATGGAGCTCGGACCGACCTGCTGCTGCCTCAGCATCTGAATTGTCTGCTCCATCTGCGCCATCCGATCCAACATTTGGATCTGGAACTGCTGATACTGGTCGATGCGTTCAGTCAATTTCTGAGCTCGCTGCTCAGCCTGCTGTCGATCTTCGGCAGTTTGCCTCTATACCTCCATCAATCAAGCCTGGCACATAGAATGGATCTTAACCCTAGATGATCATGAAGACGAAGGAGCAATGATCCCATATCCTAGACTCCTAACATAACAGGGTCTCATACCGAGCACCTGATCACAGATCTCATCATCTGTGAGTGCGATCGAGCCCTCAGGGATAGGCTGGGATCTCATGTCGGTCATATGATCCTGAAAATAAAAATTAGAGTTATTTTAATTTTTTAATAAAGATCAAATTATGAATAAAAAATTAATTAAAAAAATTTACAAAGAGCTCCTAGCTCCCCATCATCCACTCCTCCGACTATCGCTGGTGGATTCGCTGGTAGATATCGATCCTACAGGAAGCTCGTCACTTTCAGCATCTCTCTATAATTTAAAAATTATTTAAAAATTTTAAATAATTAAAAAAATATATTATAATTAAAAATTTAAAAAATACGTACCATATGCTTCATGTGGCGAGCAAATGATCTCGAACCCCCACAATGCGGCACGATTTGTCTCGTCCGGTTCGTCGCATTCTGGACACATCGTCTCTGTAAAATTAGCAGTAAAATTAATAGATAACAAATATAATTTAAGAATAAATGACTAAGTCATTAAAATCTAAAAAAAATTTAGATATGTAACCTGATATGCCGGATTTTCGTAATGCCGGCATATGGTAGTCCAATCGTCGATGGTGATGCTGTCGTAGGGCTGCAACCGTGCTGCCTCTTGCCCATCAGCCTGCACCATCCGATATCAATGTTGATGCATGTGACTGCGATAATCCTTGAAGCACAAAGATGGATATCGATCGCTCGCTTCACACGATCATCCTCGAAATCGATGACGTCAAATACACCCTGTCAATAACAAACATCAAAAGAATACTATGCAAATTAAGTATTCATAATATAATTTATTTTACTTGTAAGTGAGTGTTGAAAATCAGTCTCTGAGCCGGGACAACATGACGTCAATCGAAGAGTGTCATTGGGGCATAGCTGCGGCATAAGATGCCCAGCTTGGTTTGCCATGACTCACACCATCTCCTAATGGGTCTGGTGTAGTCGGTCGGTATCTCTATCCGGAGATGCTGTCCCGGGTGCTCACGTCTCCAACGCTCTAAAGTGAGATTCTTCGATGGACCTCGCTCTCGTCTGACCACCGATGTAGACTGACCTAAAACAACAATAAATAAATCATTAGTATGATCCAAATAAAAGAATCAAATTTGATTATATATAAAGTGTAATGATTAATACCACTGAGACCAGCCTCACTAGGATCCGCCTCACTGGGACTCAGCTCAGTCGTAGTCGGCTCACTGGGACCTGCCAGTGCAGGACCCTCTGACATTGGAGCCGGTGAGGCCATGGAGATCGATGAAGGTGCCTCAACCTTCGAGCTGTCTGCAGGTAACTATGAATGCGACCGTCGTCGTCTATCTCCTAGTGCCATATCTGCAAGAATTGAGATGTAAATAAATATAATATTATATAATAATAATAATAAAAATTAAATAATATTCTAATGAATACAATTATATCGTATACCATTATTGCAACACAAAATTGAACAAAAAATAAAGATCTACTAATCAATATTCGTATCTTCCTTGATGTATAGATCCTTGTCCGAATCACAGTAATCGATATATGTATCGTCTTCTATCTCATCATCATTTATGAACTGATCATCGCCCTTTGACTCATCCAGATTAGATACAAAATCAGCTTCAACTTCATTGGACAGAAGATCAGCCCTATTCAAAGGTGCCGTTACAAGTTCTTCATCAACCAAAAACTCGACTGATGTTTATTCTTCTTGCTGAAAAGCTTCTTCTTCATGTAAATCTAAAATTTCATCCATCTTTAATCGAGTTGATATGTCATATACGCTTCTAGTTGTTATTTTTTGTACGACATGCTAATTACCTCGATACTTTAGGTCCTTCAAATATATTACTTGTTTCGCTTCAGTTGCTAATATGTACGGCTCATTGTGGTACCATGTTCATGCAAGATTTATACTGATAAATTATAAATCGATATGAATTTTGATCTTTTTATTACTAATATCCTACCATTCACACTGAAATAAAAATACAGAATTACTGGATCCATACTTCAGTTCTATGATATCTACCAGTACACTATAATAATCAATCTCTTCTTCTCCTTTATATCCTATTGTAGTAATTTCACTATTCTGGGTCCGTCGTTGCATCTTAAGCTCCTTTGTGTGAAATCTCAGTCCTCCAATGATACAGGATGTATAGTGATTAACCCTTCGATCGGGATCACATGCTAAATTGTGCAACTCATCGGTTGCACCCACTTCTTTATTGAAATACTTATGTTTCATCTGCATCATAAGATAAAAAATTATATTGATTAAAATAATATTATTTATAAGTAAATAAATAATATATCACTAATGCAACTTATAAGATCATCAAATTATTTTATAAATTTTTTTCTATGTCGATCATCAGCATCCGTATTATTTTCTCTACATAGCATACTCTTGTGCTCACTGCAAGAAGTTATAATTTTTAATTTTACACCGATATGAAAAATTTTTTTGATCATTAAACAGTATCGTAAGATGATACTTACTGAATAAAATCTTCAATTTCTTCATAATTATTTAGAATGTAAAAATATGCCTTGGATAGTTCGTTCACATCCATAAATTCAAATTTTCTTGCACCAATAGGTCGAACCGATTGTTTAAATATAGACAATGTTAGCTCATTGTCACCCCATTCATGGTCTGTATTACGATCTACACGATTGAATCTTATTTTGATATTATCAAGATACATTGAGTAAAATATGACAGACTCGGTAGCTACATATACTTCCGCTATTGACCTTTCAGGCCTTGCTTTATTGCGCACATATTTTTTTAAGGTGCACAAAAATATGTAAACAAAAATAAATTTAAATTTTATAAATATATTTACATCTTATAATTGATATGATAAAATATGTATAACTTCTTTATCTTTCAATAGGATACATCCATCGATAATGTATCGATCTGGCCAAAAGAGCTTCCTTTGGAAGATGGACAGCTAGATGCACCATAACATCAAAAAATGATGGTAGAAAAATTTTTAACTTACAAAGAATGAGTACGATATCTTTCTCTGATCTCTCAAGTAAGTTAATCTTCAATTTTCGACAACATAGTTCTTGAAAGAACACTCCCAGCTCAATCAATGCAGTTTGAATATCACTACCCAAATAGCCACGCCTGACCACAGGAAGCAAACGTTGCATCATCATATGGGAGTCATGACTTTTCATACCAGAGATATTACCGTCGTTGTTCCCAACACACCGCGATACATTTAAAGCGTATGCAATAAAAAACTTTATGATTTTGAACCATCCACAGAAATTCTTCTTTTCCTCTTCAAACAGCGAATAACATGCAGGTGGCATAAAAAATCTCTCATCTCGATGAACTAAATGTAACTCCGATTGGATTCTCATTTTCTATAGATCAAGACGAGCTTTTATACCATCTTTTATTTTTTTTAGAATATTGAATATAGTACCGATGATATTATCACAAATATTCTTTTTAATGTGTATTACATCTAGATTATGATGAAGTAGTAGCTGCTTTCAATATGGTAGTTCGAAAAAGATGCTTCGCTTTGTCCAATTCAGCTTAGTTTCAGTACGCTTTCGCTTGTGAGTATCCGATATTTTTTCAAATCAGATATTTTTAATGATTTCAAGTTGTTCTAAAATTTTTGATCTACTTAACTTCTTGGGTGGCGGACGTCGATCAGACTTACCATCAAAGAATTGATTATAACGGATCCTCCAAGAAAGATTAGCAGGAAGAAATTGCCGATGACCCATGAAACATATTTTCTATCCGTGCTTTAAAGGTAAAGAGGATGCATCCCTATTGCATATTGGACATGCCAAATATCCTTTGATGCTCCATCCAGATAAATTTTTATATATCAAAAAATTATTTATAGTCCATAAAATCGAAGCATGCAACTTAAAATTACTTCGACTCACAGAATCATATGTCTGAACTCCATTTTCTCTTAACTCCTTCAGATCATCAATCAAAGATCATAGATATACATCAATTTCATTATCTGATACTTTCAGACCCGGAATCAACAGTGACATAAAAATAAATGATTCTTTCATGTACTTCCAAGGTGACACATTGTATACAACTAGCATCACAGGCCACATGCTATAAGAGGTACTCATATTGCCAAAGAGATTAAATCCATCTGTCGCTAGACCAAATTTGATACTGTGCGGGTCACTCACAAAGTGCGGATGCTTTACATCAAAATTTTTTCACACTAAAGAGTCGGTCGGGTGGCTAAGTATGTTCTCCTCTGAAATTCGCTGCTCATAATGCCATCTCATTTCTTCAGCTGTCTTTGTGGACATATTCAACCTTTGAAGTCTTGGAATCAATAGAAAATATCTCAAAATCTTTTGAGGTATCTTCTTTCTTTTCTTATTATCAATTTTGTATCTAGACTCACCACAATTCAGACATTCAGTTGCTTGTTCGTTATCCTTATAAAATAATATGCAATCATTTTTATAGGCATGTATAGGAGTATAGCCAAGTCCAATTTTCTGCATGTATTTTTTGTTTCAGAATATGATTTTGACAGTCTCTCTCCATCGGACAGAGCTACTTTAATCAATGTTAAAATTTGATCAAATGACTTCTGACTCCATCGATTCACGATTTTAATATGAAGCAATTTTATCAAAAACTCTAACTTGAAAAATTTTGTACAATTTGGATAAAGTAGCTCTTGTGCATCCTTTACAAGCTTTGCAAACTGTTTAGAGGCCCTTTTATCTCAAGCTGGATATTATGTTCATGATCAGAATTGTTTTCAGATGCAGTAGTATTCATCCATACATTCGAACAAGCTCCTTGATGTAAATCATCTAACAATTCTTCTATACCACTAAATTCGATAGGTCTATCAGCATCACTATTATCTTTAGTATCGTAATCATTGCACACCACCTCATTCGAATCATCCTGCCTATGCCATGTCCAACAAGTATACTTCTTATCCATACTATATTGTAGCAAATGCTCCTCAATAAGTGTTATGTGATGATATACCATATTGACACATCTCTTACATGGATACTTTATCCGACTAGCACTGTCAGCCTTATACCATACAAAGTCAATAAAATCTTGAACTCCTTTGCGATATTCAGATAAAAAAATTCCTCTAACATTCATCCAATTTTTGTTGATATTCATCTAACAATAAACATAAAATCATTAACAACCAAAAAAAGTTCTGTGGTATTCAGGATCCCAATCCGAATTTCGGACTGAATCGCATTCTGAATTTCAGGCAAAATCCTTACTCAGATCCAGATCCGGATCACTTCATACAAAATAACACATATTAAAAAAGACATACAGACTGAACATTAATACAGAAAATATGTGGCACTATCCCTTTATGAAGTAAAAATATATGATCCTATCCTTTCAAATCATTACTAATAGATGTGGCCCTGCCCCTTTCAGAAAAATAATAATCTCATTATTATTATTAGTAAATATTTTATTTTATTTTTATAAAAATTTTGGCAGCATCTCTCCATGGTTCTCTAAGTATATGATGTAGATATGGTACCCACACACCCTATCCACTACATATCCAGAGAATAATGGACAGATAACTACTGAATATCACATAATGAAATAAAATATCAATTATTAACAATAATAATAATATTATTTTTTCAAAAAGTCTGAATATGGGATATCCAAGTTTCGATCTCGATGAAGATCAAAATTTGAACGAGAATCTACAGCTCAATATAATTTAAGTACCATCTTTGAACGTGCATTCGAAGATGAATTTTTAATTTATCAAAAAAAATAATTTTATATTAAAATTTTTTGATAAAAAATTTTAATAATTTTTTTTTAAAATAAAAATATTTTTTTATTTATAATTTAGCAGCATACAAAACAGCATATAAAATAATTTAATTGTAACAAGTAACAGCAATGTGCATTGTGTTAGTGAAAAAATAATTAGTCAAATAATTAACTAACTTCAGCAGTAACACTAAAAAATAATATATAATAATTATAATAATATATAATAATTATAATAATATATAATAATTATAATAATTTGGGTGTCCTAGCCCGGTCCGACACTCCCCGGACTTGATCCGACTCGGCATGGATCGGACCAGACCCGACTCGACTCCACCCAACTCACCCCAAGCTGACCCGACCTGGCCTGACCCGCCTCATCCCGCCCCGGCTTGAAATCGACTCGGCCCAGAACCGACCCGGCCCGAAACCGACCCAGCCCGGACCCTACCATCCCCGACCCAGCACGGACCTGATTCGACCTGCCCTAGCTCCACCAGACCCGCCCCAGCCCGGACCGAGCCGGCTCCACCCGACTCGCCCCAGCCCGGCCCGTGCGGGCTCGACCCGACCCGACCCGACTCCACCCGGCTCGCCCCAGCCCGACTCGACCCGACCTGACTCATCCCGGCCCGACTCGGAACCGACTCGGCCCAGACCCTACCATCCCCGACCTGGCACAGACCGGACCCGACTCCACCCAACTCGCCCCAGCCCGACCTGACTCGGCCCGGCCCGACCCGCCCAATCCCGACCCGACTCGGCCCAACCCGACCCGACCCGACCAGCCCCAGCCCGATCCAACCCGACCCGATCCAGCCCGACCCACCCCACCCCAGCCCCAGGCCCAAGCCCTGGCACGCACTCCGGCTGTGGCACGTCGGCCACGGCATGTCAGCATCATGCTCAGCACGTCGGTCCTGGCATGCAGGCCCTGGCACATAGGCCCGCCGTCTCGGCCCAGGCTATTGTCCTCGGCACGCCGGCACTGTTCCATGCACGCCGGTCCCGGCACGCAGGCCCACAGGCCCCAGCACGCAGGCCTGCCGTCCCTACCCAGGCGACCGTCAATGGCACACCGATCACGGCACGCCAGCCGCCATGTGGCCGTGGCCCACAGGCCCCATGCGGCCGCGAACCGCCATCCCGGCCCAGGCGACCGTCCTCGGCACGTCGGCCGCGGCACGCTAGCCCCGCATCATTCCCCGTCCTCAGCCCGAACACAACCCAAAAAAAAAAGCTCAACACGACTCACCTCGACGGTGATGGCGGCGACAGCGGCGGAAGAGCTCTGGACGGTGGAGGAAGCCGTAGGGGATGCGGGAGGTAGGGAGGCAGGGAGAAGAACGCGGGAGGCCGAATGCCGTAGGGGGGAGAGGATGAAAAATAAATTTTTGATGGGACGTGAAGGGACGCGGGGTATTAGCGACGTAACTTTTCATCGTCAATAATTAATTTTCATCGTAAATAAATTGAACGAAAAAAATATTTATGATGAAAAATATATTTTCATCTCTAATAACGTTATTAGCGATGAAAAATTTTTCCGTCGCTAATAATTCCAGCCATAAAAAAATTTCCCGATGGAAAAATTCACGCTCTGAAAAATATTATTTACGCTGAAAATAAGTTGTTTCGTTGCTATTTATATAATTAGCGACAAAAATTTTATTCCATCACTAATAATTGTTCCAATTTTTTTTTAATTTAGATTATGCAATGATATATGTGATATATATATATATATATATATATATATATATATATATATATATATATATATATATGTTTGTATGTATGTATATGTGTATGTATATGTGTGTGCCTATATATATATATGTGTGTGTGTGTATGTATATATGTATATATATACACATATTAAATTGGTAAAGTCTTTGGTTGTTGGATCAACTGAAATGGGATCAAATCTTACCTCCGTTTTTGGGGGTCTAGGAGTATTTTGGAGAGGACAACCTCAAAATACAAAATAGACTAATCAAATAAAGATAGGAAAAGATTTTAATCGACATACTCATTTTACTCCAAACCAGTATTATATATTAATTTATATATATAAAATTATATGTTACTTTATATAATATAAATAAAATAATATTTTATATCTTGCACTAAATAAATTGATATTTATCTATCTTATTTCTGGATCAAAATTAATGGTTGAAAACATAACTTTTGAATGTAAACAATTAGAGACTCGAGAAAGATATATTAGAATAACAAAAACTACAAAAAAAGAATACCATGATAAAAAGTAAGAATAGAAATAAAAGTAATTATCTTGAGTATGCCTTCATCAACCCCATCCACTTCGACCCTCCCATGCCCCAATATTTGTGACAATATAATTTTCATAGGGCATGACTTTTCACGTGCCTTTTATATACATATATCTTGATATTCTACATAACTTTATCTTACACATAGTATTTTTTAAAACTATCTTATAATTTTTTTATAAATATAATAATATTTGTTATAATATATATCCTTCAATATAATTTTTTTTTTAAATTTTTAAAATTTTTTAACCATTAGTGATAAAATATTCCATCGTTAAAACTCATTCTAACGATGAAAAAAGCTTATTGCATTGCTAATAGTTTAATTTTTTAAATTTAAAATTATTTTTTTAAATATTAGCGATGAAAATAATTTATCGTTAATAATTAGAGATTTATGATGATAATATGATTTATCATCGCAAATAGTTTATTATTTACGATGAAAATATTTCATCGTAAATTATCTTTTATTTTTAAAATTTTAAAATTTAAATATTTACGATGAAAAATATGTTTCTATCGATAATATTTATATTAGTGATGAAAATATTTTCATCATTAAGAAAATGACTAGTTTTTTATTTAAAATTTATTTTCATCTAAAAATTTATCGTAAAAAAAAGCTTATTAGCATTGCAAATAATTTACTTTTTAAAATTTTATATTTTTTAATTTTTTAATTATTAGCAATGAAATATTTCATCGAAATGTCCCATATTTTTTGATGAAAATTTTATTTTTTATCATAAATATTTTATTATCTATGATGTTATATTTTCATCATAAATAATTATTCTATTTTAAATTTTTAATTTATCTAACTTTTTAATCTATTAACGACAAAATTATCCATCGTTAATATTTTTAATTTATGATAAAAAATCTTTATTGGTCGCAAATAGTCAAATTATTTGTGACTAAAATTTATGTCATAAATAATTAAAAATATCTAATTTTTAATTTTTTTTGACTTATTAGTGATGAAAAAAATTTATCGTAAACAATGTTATTGGCGATGCAAAATCTGATTTTGTCGAAAAAATTTTTAGTATTTTTGATGAAAATAATTTCATCGGTAATATCTCTTTATTTCTTATTTAAAAAATATTTTTTATTTATGATAAATTTTTTTGCTGTAAATATTCTATTTATTACGATGCAAGCAATATTTTCATCGCTAATTATGTTTGTTTGCGATGAAAAAACTTATTCATCGTAAATATTTTTTTATTATCGATGAAAATTTTTTACTATCATTGATATTATTATTTGCGATAAAAATTTTATCCATCGTAAATAATTTCATCGCTAAAAATCTCTTCCTTTTTAGTGATCTTCTTTAAAGCTTGGATTGAGTGAATGCTCTTTCGATGTTTGTGGGTGTTCTCTTGATGCTCTCTAATTAAATACTCATTAACTTTGCTTGGAGGTTTTGTCTTATTTTCTTTTCAACACATGCAATCCTTGTTCTCCAATTAAGTTCAAGTCTTAAATACTACTGAGATTGGTTGGAATACCTTTATTAGCTGCTCGAGGGATGAAAATAGCTATTATGTGGAGAAACAGTTGGAAGTTTAAAGAATAGCTAGCCGTTTAAGCTATCTGACGTAGAGAGGTGAACTCATATTCTTCAAGGGTCGAGCTTTAAGTGTCAACTTATCTTCTTGTCAGGTTGACTCAAGAAATTATCAATTTGGGGTGTCCCCTATCTTTCACTTGAGATCATTCTTGAGCTGACTGATGCTTGGTAGGGGTCGACTCTTGTAGTACTAGGGTCGATTTGTAGAGAGGCTATTTTCAAAACTTTCATTCTCTCATCTGAGATTGTCAGGGTTGACTCAGTTGAACTTGAGGTTGACTTGTCGACTATACCACTCTGCTCTAATATGTCGGTGTCAACTCGTACTTTCTTAGGATTGACTTCTAAAACCTTCCAAAAATACAATCTATTTGACACTAAGCATTTAGGGGTCAGCTCCTCACTATTTCAGTCGACTCTTCTAAGATAAAAACTTGAAAATTTATCTTGAAAATCTTCCGACTTGGATGTTTTGAGTAACTTCCTTCTTCATTGATTAAGTCATATTAAGCTCATTTTAGCCTCCTACAAGCAGGCTTAAATATGTACACAATTAGCAGTCTCATACTCAAGCATTTTGTATTTTCAAAATCAAAACTTTGAATCGACAAGAAAAATTATTTGTGCAAGAAGGCACTAACCAGAGTACTCTACACCCGATTTGTAGATCAAGGCTTGAGTTGGTGTGCTTTGTGTTTGAGTGTATCATCAATAGAGATAGAAATCACTCAACATAATTATTTATGTGATTATAAAAAATTTTGTATATAGATATGTCCTACATGATTATGGATATTTTATGTATATATATTGGTACATGTATTATGTGTTGGTGATTCAATGTTGCATGGATTGTGATGTTACTTACTCTAGCCTTATATGAAACTTATTAATCAGTGCTTAATTATATATATCTTGTAGAGTGTAAATAAATTAAGGAAAAACCATGATTTTAACATAATTATATGATGGACAATAGATGGCATCTGGACTAATCGGCTATGCAAGAAATTGTTGGATTTCTAGGTGATTAGGGCATGCTGATTTTTTTTTTTTTTTTCAGTTTAGTTTAACCTAGCGGAAGCATGTATGAAAATATTTTTCATATGGAGCATACATATCTAAATCATAAATCATCTATAGATCTTATAACATGCAGAAGTAAATTTAAAAATTAGATATGAAATCAGAAAATTCAGAGAAGGAAGATAAAACTTACTTGAAGTGCTTTCCTTTTTCTTTTTTGGATTGGATTCGGTGAATACCCGGAGTTTCTTTCGAAGCCGTGCACATGCCCGACCTCTACTGATATCTATATAGAGCTTGTTGTTGATCAAAATACCAAGGCCCTCGGAGTGCTAGCTTCTTTGCAGGCTTCATTTCTTAGCTTAGATCTAGATGTTCTTCTCCTAGAACTCGAAGAACAAAGATTGCTGCTTGAACTCTTCGTGTAGATTTTGAAGGAACCTTTCTAGGATGCCAAGAAGAGAAGAAAAAATTTTTGTTCTTCTCTTCCTCTTTCTAAACTCTCTCTCTAATCTGATCTAAGGAGGAGGTGGGGCGTGGAGATGGAAGAAAGAAGGGGCATGAAGAACTTGCGGCAAGGAAGAGATCACACGGAATAATTCCTCGCACACCTTCACGCCATCCTTTTTATTTTTGTCACACAAAACCAATTTCCAATGCCCAAACCTGATAAGAACTAATCCTAATATATTTAAATTCAAATTAAAATTTTGGTTAGGATTAATCCTTATCAAGAAGAGTCCATACCCAACAAGGGGACGTGCCAACTTGCGCCTCGTCTTCTTATCTCACGCATGAAGAAAAGGGGCAGCAGTTTTAGCACCCCTCTCTCCTCTTAGTCAGTCAATTAGAGAGAGAAAAATCTAGTGAACATGGGCTTAGACGATCTATTTCAATTTGGATTCAATTCAAATCCAATTCAAATCTGATTGAATCTAATTTGAAAAGACTGTCAACCCTAATCTAATTAGGATTGAAGTCCAAATCCTATTTGGATAATTAAATCTAATTAGTCTTAAATTAAGTCAAGTCTAATTAAATTAAATCTGATTAGAACTTGATCCATAAATTAATTAGGCCAAATTGTATTGCAACACTTGCAATTAAGTCCCTAATGCTAACAATTAGTAGTTACTAAATTTGTAACTTTTATAAATTGATCCAAATCATCGATCCAATTGATAATTTGATTATGATCTAAGTAATTGATCAGATCAGGTTCTTTTTATGTGTCTCCATCATAGTATCATCGAAACTCTTTTCGATGGATTGGAATGATTTCAACTCGATCCAACAAAGATCGTTGTTTTAAAAATAATCCTAGTGAATTCTCACAATCCATCAGTAATATCTAGCAACATGTAGTGATAATCTAATAGAATAAAAAAATTTAAATTTTTAGATGTAGTTATCGTGTGATTGAGTTCTTCTATCGAGAGTCCCGATAGGATGCAGATCATGAAAACTCATCAAATCCTAAGCATTCATCATATGCAAAACTTAATTAGCTTGAGTCTAATTGTGAATCCTATGAAAACTCTTTTTTATTATCATGTTGCTGTGACCACATACTTAAGGACTCAACCTCTTAGGTCGCATAAGACTACTTCTTAACTACTAAGGCCGATAGGTCTCCTATAAGTGCATATCCTACTCTTACAGTGAATCTATTGTAGTCAACGAACACTGCAAAACTTCGAATAACTAGAGGCCATGTTTATGTGTTATCAAACTACAGTAATCTTACTGTGAGTAGTCAAGATATCATAAGTCAAAGAACTACTCATATAACTACAGCATTGAGATAGTCACTGACGAGTGAGTAGACATCCAAGTGACTTCTCATTCTTGATTATGCTTAGTATCATTGTTCTCTAACAACTACTTATACTCTCACTCCAGTGTCCCTATATTATAGATTCGAGACTCATTTATCTAAAAGAAAAGTGATCCATACACCAATCTTGATGGATCAATCACTATCTCCATGATTCAACAATTAGAGATAATTTAAGAGTTAATCTATAATGACACATATCTCAAATTCTCAATTTTTGAGAATATGTGTCATTGTCCATTAACTTTTTAGACGATTCACAGACACATTACACATGAATAGATAAGAGAAAAGCTCATTTCATTATTTTCAATAACTCAAGCATAAAATTATATCCTAAAATTAATATAATATGTCAGTCAATAATTGACTTTTCAAATTATATATCTAACAATTTTTTACTTGATTTAAAGCCAATTGCCCATATACCTAAGACCTATTTTCTCAAGATGAGCTTCAGTCTTTTACTGGCTCAACTGCTTCATTAGTGGATTTGCCACATTATCTGTAGAGTCTATTTTTTGTACCTCGATGTATTTCTTCTCGAGGTGGTCGTGTATAATATGAAATCATCACTCGATGTGAGTGGACTTCTGATGAGATTTAGGCTCCTTAGCAAGGGCTATAGTGCCGTTGTTATCGCAGTATAGGGTGATGACATCACTTTGAGCTCCACAATGAACTTCTTATATCTGAAGACTTTCTTTACAGCTTTCGAGGCGACGATATACTTAACTTTCATAGTAGAATTAGCAATAATCAGTTGCTTGAAATTTTTTCAACTTGTAGAACCACCATTGCAAAAAAACACACATCCTGACATAGACCTTCTATCATCAGGATCAGACATAAAGTTTGAATAAGTGTATCCCTCAACCTGCAACTCAGGACTTCCTTCAAAGATCAAGAATAAGTCTTTAATCATTTTCAAGTACTTAAAAATATTCTTCACAGCAGTCCAATGCTCTTCATTTGGATTCGACTGATATCTGCTCGTGATATTCACAACAAGAGCTATATCAGGTCGTATACACAATATAGCATACATGAGACTTCCTATTGTCAAAACATAAGGAATCTTGCTCATCCGCTGAACCTCCTCAAGTGTGCTAGGACTCATCTTCTTGGAGAGACTAATACCATGTCTAAGGGGTAGTAGTCTCTTCTTAGAATTCTCCATACTGAACCTCTTCAGCACTTTCTCTATATATATCTTCTGTGAAAGGCCAAGCATCCTATTTGGTCTATCTCTATATATCTTAATTTTTAGAATATAAGATGCTTCTTCTAGATCTTTCATAAAAAATTTTTTGGACAACCAACTCTTGATCGAGGTTAGCATGGGAATACCATTTCCAATAAAGAGGATGTCATCTACATACAATATGAAAAATATGACAGCCTTCTCATTGACCTTCTTATAAGCACAAGGCTCTTCCTCATTCTTGATGAAATCAAATGATTTATTCACATCATTGAAACAAGTATTCCAATTTTGAGAAGCTAGCTTCAATCTATAAATAGATTTGTGTAGTTTACAGACTTTGTGATCTTCATCACTGAAAGTGAAATCCAAAGATTGTTCTATATAGATATTTTCCTCAAGATATCTATTAAGAAATATAGTTTTCATATCTATCTATCAAATCTCATAATCATGATAAGCTGTAATGGCAAGTAGTGTGTGAATAAATTTCAACATAACTACAAACGAAAAGGTATCTTTATAGTCAATACTTTCACATTGACTATAATCCTTTGCCACTAGTCTAACTTTATAGGTCTCTACCTTACCATCTATACCTATCTTTCTTTTATAGATCCATTTACACTCAATGAGAATAATACCCTCTAGTGGATCCACTAAGGCCCAGATTTGGTTCGAATGTATTGAGTCAATTTCTGACTTCATAGCATTCAACTATTTCTCGAAGTCGATGTTTGATATCACCTCATCATAGATCTTAGAATCATTTATTTGATCCTTATCTCCTACGAGAAACACTTTCTCTACATTCTCTATAAGCATACCCAAGCATCTTTCAAAGGATGAAAGATTCTACTAGATTTATGAGGTGGTGGAATAATTGCTGTCATAGGTGTCAAAAATAAATCTCTAACTTATTACTATGTAGATAGTGCAAGTCAGGTTCGTATCCATAGGGATCGTGCTAATAGCGGTTGAGTCGTTTAGTTTTAGATCAGAGAGCGGAATAAAAATTGATTAAAAGACTACTTAAATTGATAAGAAAGCAAGTAAATAAAAAAAATTAATTAAAGGTTGAATGCAAGTATGAAATAAATTTTCAAGATCTCAACTGCTTTCTTATTAGACAGCTGATATCCTTCTTTAACATACTTTTGCTTGGATATTTAAATAACAAAGATATAGCCTATTTAGACAGTACAGTCCATATCTCTAGATCATGATCTATTTTTGAAAGTTATAAACTAGCATAAATTATCTAGATAAATCAATAAAATTATGATCGATTTTCAAGCATAGCATATCTCACTAAGCATGAGTCGTATCCTTAGATCAGATTCATCTCTACGCAATCATAGGCTATTCAAAGAATATAATTTCATACAAAAAAAATAAAGACACAAGAATATAGCAAGTAAAATCAATCTTTATTGCATATTAAAAGAAGAATACAAATGATTTAAAAAAAAAGAACACTGTCAAAATGAGATTACATAGATCTCCTGAGAACATGATGACTAGCCGGCCATCAGAAGATTCTTCACCATGATCTGCATCCTGAACTTTGGAGTTCCTTTTTTAGGATTTGGAGAAGACCTTCAGTAGCAAGAGGAAGAGATTTGGTGGAGAATAGATTGAAGAAAGTAGGTTTGGAAGATGTTGGAAGGTGGAAGAAGGTTGCTGAAATTTCTAGACCGTAGTCTATAGCATTGGAAAGAGAGAAAGATTTGGAAGACTTTTTGGAGACTTTTAGATGTGGAATTTTTATGCTTTGTAGGGGACTTATGAGGTTTGAGATGGCAGAATTTGAGAAAAAAAGGTTAAACCTATGGCCGACTAAAAATTTAAGAAGACAGGGTTGGTATGAAGAAGGGCTATAGCGTAGAACCTAAGGCTATGGGGATTTGAATTTAGGGAAGGCTTGGTGGAAGAAGAAGATCCCCATAAGGGGGCTGATGTCAAGAAGAGGAGAAAGTTGTATGTATTATAGAGAAGATAGAGTGGGTGTGAGATGAGAGAGGGCTAGGGTTTTGTAGCATGTAAGAATTAAAGAAGGCGTGGGGAGGCATGTAAGAAAGAAAGGATGGAGCGTGAGATCTTAAGATGGGCCCGCACATCTATTTTTTTCTTCTTCTTTCACATGAAAATCCCATGACAAAAATAAGTTGGGGCGGCACATATATTCTAGGATTTCATGAGAGGGGTGGGAGCATGAATAAGTACCCTTAGATCTTCATATTTCTTCTTCTTCGTTGATCAATAAGTCACATTCACATTGGATCTTCATGAAGAATGATCTTTTAATCTAAGTCCTTGAGATTTAAGTTGTATTCACTTTTAGTTTCATGTATCTTCTAAACTGGGTCTTTGATTGGAGAGGTTGCTTTTTGACTCTTGATCTTTTAGTCACGTTCGCACTGGAATGGGAGTTGATTGCTTGGTTCACTCGAATTTAATCTGATTTGAGTCCAATTTGAATTGTATGAACCCAAACTCTCAATCACCTGCAAAATAGATTAGAGAGCATCAAATTTTAAAAAAATAACATCAATTATTATAATATTTAATGCCTCTAGTGATCTAATTCAAATATTTATCATGGAACCACTACATCTACTGATTCAATGGGTTCAACCTGATCTACAGTTGGCCGCTCTTCAAAGATTTTTTCTTCGAGCTCAATTAGTCTCCCACTACCTCCATATTGGATAAACTATTTTTTCAAGAATATGACATGCTGGCTCACAATCACATTGTAATCCTCTAGAAAGTAAAAGTAGTATCCTATTGATTCTTTAGGATACCCTATAAAATGAGCTTTCATAGATCTGGGCTCTAATTTGTCTGTCATTAGTCTTTTAACATAGGCAGAACATCTCTAAATCTTGAGATGGTCAAGATTTGATTTCTTACCATGCCATATCTCATATGGTGTGATAGGAACGGATTTTGAGATAACTTTATTTAAAATATAAATGGAGATTTGTAGGATATGTCTTCAAAAAAATATAAGTAGATCAGTGAAGCTTATCACGGACCGGACCATATCCAATAGGATCCTACTTTTCCTTTTCGATACCTCATTGAGCTAAGGCATACTAGGAGGAGTCTACTGTGAGACTATACTGTTGTCTTTGAGATACCTTAAAAATTTTTTACTAAGATATTCTTCTCCTCAATCTGATTGAAGAACCTTAAGGAATTTTTTTATTTATTTTTCTACTTTATGTCTAAATTTTTTGAACTTTTTATAGGCTTCAAACTTATATCTTATAAGAAATATATATCCCATTGATAAAGATGATGAAGTACTAATAACCACCCTTGAACTGCACATCAAATGACCTACATACATCAGTATATACCAGAGCAAGTAGTTCAGTAGCCCTTTCTCCATGTTCTACAAAGGATAACTTAGTCATTTTTTTCTAAAGGCAGGATTCACAAATTGGGTATGACTCAGAACTCAGTGAGTCAAGGATCCCATTCTTTTTCAGTTTGTTAATCCTATCCTCTCCAATGTGACCAAGTCTAGGGTGCCACACATACTTGTGGTTCAGGTCATCTTTAGGTCTTTTGTGTTTTACAGCTTTCACTAATTGCTCATTAATATTTACAGATGCATTGGCATACAAATGATAAAGACTGTTAATTAAAAGAGCTCTTATAATCAATTTATTTTTCAAATAAATAGAATAAAAATCTTTATTGAAATTGAATTCAAATCCATCATGTACTAGCACAGACACAAAAATCAAAATTTTGCTAGCTACACATACATAATAACAATCTTTAAGACTCAATCTAAATCCTAATGATAATCGCAGAGGGTATGTTCCAACGACGACTGCAGCAACCCTTGCTCTATTACTGACACACAAGATTATTTCTCTTTCTCTCAGCCCTCTACTTTCTATGAGACCCTGCATAGAAGTATATATACGAGTACTCGAACTAGAGTCTAATACCCAAATAGAAGTAGAAAAAATTATAAGGTTAGATTCAACAACGAGCATATTGGACTTACCTTTCGAAGGTACATTCATTTTTTATTTCTTTAGGCTCTCTAGGTGCAGCGAACAATTTTTTTTCCAATGGCCATCATTATTGCAATGAAAATACTTTTCCTTACCAACAACAACCTTCTTTGGAGTGTCCGTCTTCTTTAGCTTATTCTCCTTTTTTTGTTTCTTCGTAGGATTCTTCTTTTTCCAAGTAGACTTTCTCTTGGAGGAAGATGCCTGCTTCATAGCTAGAATAATGCCCCTTGAACTCTTTAAGATCCTCTCATTACTTACCAATATATTCATCAACTTAGATAAAGTGTAGTTCAATTTGTTCATATTGTGGTTCATAACAAATTGAGCAAATGAACTAGTAAGAGATTGGAGGATCAAATCCACTTGCAGTTTCCTATGAATAGAAATACCCAGCTTCTTAAGCTATTCAAAATATCCTTAATCATTGTCAAATAATGATCATGGACTAACTGTCCTTCACATATTTTAGTATTAAAAAATCTTTTAGAGACTTTGAAATATACAGTGTGGCTCTACTCACCATACAACTCTTGTAGGTGAATAATCATGGCCCTGGTAGTAGGCATATCCTCATGCTGGCTCTGCAACTCATTTGACATCGAAGTCAGTATATAACACTTCATCTTATTGTCATCCTCCATCCATTTCTTTTGTGCTGTCATTTGACGAGCACTTGGATGGTCAAGTAAAATAGGGGGGTCCTAGTTAAGCACATAGCCCGACTTCTCCAAATTTAAGACAATCTTAAGATTTCTGAACCAGTCCTTGTAGTTATGGCCAATTAGCCAGTTGGACTCTAGAACGTAGGCTAATGGGTTGGAGACCAACATGGTTAACTATAAGAGTAGAGATTTAAGTTAGAGAATTGTACTCAGATTTTAAAATTTATTATAAAAACTTTAAGTAATAAATTAGACTCCCCCTATTCTCACAGATCTTTCACACTCCCTCGTGGAGATCCGAAAACCCCTATGCAACTAAGATTCCTAGTACATACTGCAGTCCCATCGATATACACGCACACCACTTGATAGATATTGGTGGCACATTATACCGATGAGTAGACAACTATTGTCCATTGCTTCTCAAGCATGTTATAACAATTGGTCTCTAAGTCATGAAGCCTCACCGTATCCAATTACTAGTCCAATCCTTAGTTAAGTTAGACCCACCGTTCCATGCATAGTAAAGCCATCGTTAGATCCTTCACCATGTCTAGTTATTGGGCCCAACCCCATCATTACCTTGTAACATTTCATGCTAATAGGATGGTTGCATCTTTTCGATACAATTAAACTACTGTAACCAGTTGAGAACAGCCAACACCAGTAGGATGCCTGTACTCCTACAATGGTGGAAGACCTAAGACTTAATATTTATGAAGAGGTTTAAGTTCAGATCTCATCTAAATTAAGTCAGCATAATCTCATAGCTGACTGATTAGGTTTAGGTCAGCATAATCTCATGTCTGACTAACCTAATCGATATGGGTGAACATGAATGACTAAGCAATCTTACTCAAGACTTAATCGACCAAGTTGGCCACATAAGTGAGATCGGTGAGAAGGACATCAATGCTTGCTTTAGATCCTATTGGATTGGCCAGGTAAGCATGGTCCTAATTAAAAACCACCAATCGAGACTTGTCTTAGACATCAATTGATTAATTAGAATTGAATAGGTCAGGCTAGTGATTCAGGCTGGATCCATTAAGTTAAATTCAGTATTAAGTTAATCAATTCACATCAAATATAAATCAATATGACTAACTATAATTAAACTTGATCTTGAGCCCTTTTAATTCTAATCAACTATTGATTAGGTTAGATCAACTGCTTAAAATCGACAAGGATTCTAATATGATCTAATCAAAGATCTTAATTATAGTCCAATCACTAGACCTAATTATTCTACCCATACCCTCATGCATAACTTAAAATCCAGATTCTAAAAATAATTTTTAGATTATGTTTAAGTGCATGAATTAATGGCTTATGATCTCAAAATATTTTTAGATCTAAATCTAAAATCATACATCTCATATATGGTGTTTTAGATCTAAAATTTATGAATCATATATCATAGAACCCACCATAAAGTGGCACGACCTATAACCCACCAGTACGGTCCAGAACCTGACGACCTAGAATGTCACGCCCCAAATCCGGGACATAACACGGTCATGCTACCGAGGGATGGAACCCACGATAACACGAAGCCAATTCATCATAATCATCTAAAATCCGTCAAATAAAAAAATTCAATTCTATTATTCATCAAATAATCGAACCAATATGGGTTCAGAGCATCTAAATCCAAAAGCAAGTACTAACCTGAATCTCAACATTCATAAATAACTACAAATCCATGATTATAAAATAAATTAAACTTCTGTTGCCAAAATTTTCAACTTGCTATGCTGATCTTCAAGCTTGGATTCTTTTTGCCGATCCTAACCTTATTTTTCTGTTCAAACAAAAAGAAAACAAAAAGAATATGAGCTACACTAGCCCAGTAAGTAGAACTTGCACTTCCTTATCGGATCAAGCATAAGTTTTTCATGATAATGCAATATTTAGAAAATAACAAATAATACAAAATAAAGTATTTCATAGAGCATATAACAAAACAAGTTATAAACTCATCATGCATGCATAAATCATGTATATTTCACAATCATGAATCGTAAATCATTTTCATCATGTATTCATGTCATGTTTTAAAATATTGCTCATAGATATTCGTGCTAAGGTCACTATTATACCCGTGACAGGGTCATATTTCTTAATCGACAGAGTTCTTAATTCATGTGCCAACTTTATACCCGCTGGCAGGGCCATGTTTCGTGTGGATGCTAGCTCCGGATGTCGACCTTCCCGAAGGGATTCATTCATAGCCATCTGAGAGCCTTTGAAATCATTATATCTTTTTCTTAAAGCATACATATACATAGATGGAAAAATAATGAAATTCATGTTTCATAATCATGCATTTTCATAAGACATATTCATGAAATCAATGCTCATAATAAAATATGCTTTTTCATATCACATATGCCGATCCTTATTTTATAAAAAATTATGATTTCATCAATAGCAATTCTTTGCATAAAAACATGATCATTTAAAAATAAATAAGGAGCATAAGATCTACTTATCTCGTTCATCTTAGATCTTCGAACTTCGTTAGAAGAATCAGCTAATCCTATTTAAAATATTAAATCATTATCAAATTTTATTTCATAAATATAATAAGATTAAATCATAAGTAAAGAGGACCGTTGACCGAATGTGTCGGACTATTCAGATACTAGGGCAATTTAGGATCTTTGATCTGAGGGTCAGATTCAAGTGACTTGATCAAGAAATCGTGAAACACAGATCGAATTAAGATCAAGTTCAATCAATAGGGTTCTTTAATAATAAATTTGAAAGATCTTTGATACGATCAGATGAGGTTGACATACAGCACGGATATCAAAGCAACTTCAGATCTTGTTAGAGTCAATATAAGCTTCTAAAAGATGAAGACATGACTCGATACAGGATTCATAGACTTTTTTTTTAGAGAGAGAAAGTCGGTCATGAGAGAGAAAGTAGAGAGAGAAAGTGGAGAGAAAATCTTCGTATCCTTTAAAAGTGGCAATCATGATTGAGATCATCAGAGGTCATATCAAGGTGACTTAATATAGATTAACCATGATTGATATTATCAATTTCGAAGAAGGATCGGATCAGGATCTAATCTACTGCATGAATTTCGGAGCAGTCTTAGATCATCATATTTTCATCTTAAGTTTATTCTAGAGTCTGTGATGCAATCAGAGAGAGAATGACCCTAGAGAGACGAAATCCATAAAAAGAGATAAAAGGTCTAGAGAGAGAAAATAGGAAGAAAATCTAGAGAGAGAAAATGGAGAGAGAAGGTAGAGAGAGAAAGTCCAATTCTAGAGAGAGAAAGACTTAAGAGAGAAATGAGAGAAACTTTCTCTCACACATATATATATATATATATTATATATATATATATATATATATATATTCTTGTTCTTTTTCTTTTTTTTTTCTTTTTCTTTTTAGAGAGAGACAATAGAGAGAGAAAAAGAGAGAGAAAGAGGGAAAAAGAGGGAAGAATTTTCTCTTTTCTTATTATTATTATTATTATTATTATTATTATTATTATTATTCTATTTTGTATTTTCTTTGCTTTTCTTTTTCTTTTTCCTTTTTCTTTTCTTTTTCTTTTTCCTTTTTTTTTCTTTTCTTTTCTTTTCTTCTTCTTCTCGGGCTTTTCATTGGGCCGAAACAGGGGACCTTGAGGTCCCCGTGCCTTGATCGGCTGATCACGGCCATCTCATGGTCGGAGGTGGCCGGCGGCAATGGCCGACTCTCCCGGGTTTGGAGAGACCAGGGCCGGCGGTCGGCGTGACCGTCGGCGTCGGAAAATCAGAGGAAAGAGGCGGCGAACAGGGGGTTTCCTTCTCCAACTAAATCCGGCGACACCCGTCGCCGGCCATCGTGCTCACAAGCACGAAAAAGAAGGGAGAGAAGAGAGGGAGAGAAGGAAGACCTTACCACAACCTCCGGTGACCCCCACCGGCGTGCAATCGTGGCGAACATGGATCGAGGAGTCGTGGCTTCAAACGGGAAAATCGGAGGAAATCTCCGGCAATCGACGGCGACTGAAGGGTCTACCCATAGAGGAGAGAGGGGGGTTTCTTATAGGGTTCGTCCTAGGATCTTTTAATGGCCCTAGGACTCCGATTTTTGATCGGAGATGGGGAAGAGGAAGACTCCGATCGGGAGTCTTCCTCCCTGCTCTGTTTTTTTTTTTTTTTTTTTTTTTTTTTTTTTTCTGGTGGGCTTTGTGGGCTGGTTTTGGGCCCAATTGGACCGGATTATCACATAGAACCCACCAGCACGGTCCAAAACCTACCGACACGGTCTAGAACCATGGGATCATTATATAGGCAAACAAAAAATATTATTTACATTAAATATCATTTTCAGATACCAATGCATTATAAGCAAAAAAATTATCACCAACTAATAGGTAAAGATTGATCCTATCCCATTCAGAAATTTCAGTAATTCTATAGGTTCATTACAGTAATTAAACGATATATAATAGGGATCGAAAAAAATTTTGACAGTATTTTCTTTTAGCTCTCCCGTATAGGAAGAACAAAAAAAAAATGATGTCCAAAATTTCTTTCAAACCCTTAGCATATCGTTTGATTACTGTAATTATCTATAGAATTATTTACAATTCTTACACTGTCCAAATTGGATAATCAATTAATCATTGTACATAATTCTTTCATCCATACAAAAATATATAAATGCAATAGAGACTAAAAAGTACCCCAAAAACTTTTATGTAATAAATTCCACAACAAGAATTACATTAATTCTAAAGTAAAAGGGAGGCTTAGATTTACTATTTAATCATGCATTGTAATGTTATTTTTGGTACCTGCTACAAGTAAAACAAATTGGTTGCGAATGGTTGCCCATCAGCATGGTCTAGAACCCATCGAACCCATCGGCATAGTCCAGAACCCGATGGCCCAGAACTCGTCGGTATAGCCTACAGTCACCGGCAAGGCCCAGAATCTATCGGTGGTGATTTTCTTTAAATATTATTATGATATAATTATTATGATATAATTATAAAAATAATATATAAAAGGAAGGCTCAGATTCACTATTTAATCATGTATTGCAATGTTACTTTCGGTATCCACTATAAGTAAACCAAATCAACTATGAATGGTTGCTCGCTAAATAGCCACAGGCCATCCAAGATCACATTGCCATTAGGAATTGTTAAAATATTTACAGAAGAAAAAAAAAATTGAGTGAGAAATATCACTAAAATCATGCTAGAAATTAACCATTTTTCATCCGAAATCATGACAGTTACTTTATAAAAAAAAGAAAGAAAAAAAAAGAAAATACTTTTCATAAAGTGGCATGGCTCAAAATCTGACAGCTTAGAATCCACCGGTACAGCCCAAAACCCGTTGGCATGGTCCAAAACTTGTCGGTCCGGCCTAGAACCCAATGGTCTAGAATCCACCGACACGGACCAGAATCCGACTGCATGGCCCAGAACTATTGGCAAGGCCCAGAACCCACCGACGGTGGTTTTCTTTAAATATTATTATGATATAATTATTATGACATAATTATTATTATGATATAATTATAAATATAATTATAAAAATAATATGTAAAAGGGAGGTTCAGATTCACTATTTAATCATGCATTGTAATGTTATTTTCGATCTCCACTATAAGTAAACTAAATCGATTGCGAACGATTGCCTGCTAAACAGCTGCAGGCCATCAAAGATCATATTGCCATTCAGAATTGTTAAAATATTTACAAAAAAAGAAAAAAAATAAGAGATAAATATCACTAAAATCATGCTAAGAATTAATCATTTTTCACTCAAAATTATCACAGCTTCTTTATAAAAAAAAGAAGAAAAAAAAATAATTTGCATAAAGTAGCATGGCCCAGAATCCGCTGGCACGGCCTAGAATCCGATGGCACAGAACCCATCGGCATAGCCCAGAATTCGATGGCCTAGAATCCATCGACACTACCCAAAATCTGTCGGTACGGCCCAGAAACCAATGGCCCAGAACTCACTGACTCGGCCTAGAACCCACCGAACTGGCCTAGAACCCGACGACTCGAAATCCATCGGCACGGCCCAGAACCTGCTGGCACGACCCAAAATTTGCTAGTTTGGCCTAGAATCCGACGGTCCAAAACCTGTCGGTACAGCCTAGAATTCGATGGCCCAGAACCCGATGACATGACCCACGACCATCGGTAAGGCCCAAAACCCACTGACAGTGATTTTTTTAAATATTATTATGATATAATTATAAATATAATTATAAAAATAATATGACATGAAATGAAAAACAATAAAAATCATACTTGCAGCTATGGGGAGGGAGGGTTGCACAGAGCTGCAGGGAGGGGGGTCGCATAAAGCTGTGGGGGTCACCAGCAGCGATGCTAGAGGAAGGAGGGTGGCAGAAGGGTGCGACGTGGGGCCAAAGGTGGCCGGGGCCGAGGGAGGCGGCGCGCGGGGCTAAAGGGGGCCAGCGGTGGGGCTGAGGGAAGAGGGATGCAGGGTTGGGAAAGAGGGAGGCGAGGTCGGGGAAGAGGGAGGCAGGGTCGGGGAAGGCTGGGGCTGAGGGAGGCGGAGCCAGGGGAAGAGGGAGGCAGGGTCGGTGAAGGCCGAGGTCGGGGGAGGCGGGGTCGGGGGAAGAGGCTAGGAAGGCAGGGTCGGGGAAGGTCGGAGAATGATGATCTTGATGATGTTTGTAGCATACTATCAAAATTTTACTTCAATTAGACATCATTATTGTGGTCAATTTAGCACGGAATAATTTTGACCGTTAAATAAAAAATGAGTGATCAAAAGGCCAAACAGCATCCGATTATGAGATGATTTTTTTTGATAAATAATCTTTGCAACTACTTTAATTTTTTATATGGTGGTGATCGTAAAATTCAAACTACGCATATATGAACGATCTAAAATTATATGTCTCTTGATACTCATTCTTAAAGTCTTTAAGTAATTATGCTTGGGCTTTTGTAAGATTTACTTAACGTGGATGGTTCATGTAGGCACGATTTAGATTTTATGATTACCACCATATAAATAATTAAAGTAATGATAAAGATCATTTATCTAAAAAATCATCTTATAATCAGACGTCATTTGGCCTTTTCATCACTTATTTTTTATTTAATGGCTGAAATCATTCTGTACTAAATTGACCATGATAATGATATCCGATTGAAGTAAAATTTTGATAATGTGCTACAAACATCATCAAGATCATCGTTGTATATTTTCGGACCCATCGGTGATTTTTATCTATCAGATCATCATGCGGCTATTCGTGACCGTCGAAATTGAATTTTATTGATCGACATAGCTAGGACTATCAGATCGAGGTGATCTTTTGTGACTACACTCTAATGATAATTATTTAGATAATGAAGGATAAAGATAAATTTTAAATTTAAAAATTATATTATATTCAAAAAAAATATGAAAAAAATTATATTTAGCCTATTTTTAGCAGCGGTTGCACTAAACCACTGCTATAATCAGTTATAGCAATGGTTATTATTAACCACTGCTATAGGCTTGACCTATAGCAGCGATTATACCTAACCGCTACCATAGGTCGAAGATATGGTAGCGGTTACTATAACCGCTGCTATATGCCGAATCTATAGAAGCAGTTACATATAACTGCTGTTATAGATCGAACCTATGGCTGTGGTTATTTATAACCGCTGCTATATCTCTAACCTATGGTCGTGGTTAGTCAATCGCTGCAATATCTAGAATCTTTTGTAGTGGTTATTTTGTAACCACGGTAATAGGTTTAGACTATGGTCATGGTTACTTTTAACCACTGCTATAGGTAGCCTATTACAATGGTTACTTATAATCGCTGCTATATGTCCGACATATGATAGTGATTATGAATGATCATTGCTATACTTGCTATGGCAACAATTTTTGAATCACTGCCGTAGTAAGCACTCCCATAGGCCTGTTCTATAGTAGTGAGTCAAATTATTTGACTTTATTAAAATATAGATGAACCATATATGTACAAGAAGATAAGTAGGAGTTTCACTGACTTCTTGATTCTGTATGTGGATGACATATAGCACATTGAAAATATTTGTCCCGATGTTGCAATTAGTCAAAGACATACTTATCACAAAAGTTTTCTATGAAAAACTTCGGTGAAGCATTCAATATACTTGGTATAAATATCTATGAGATAGATCTAAGTGGGTCTTAGATTTGTCCTAGTCTCGATACATTAATTTTGTATTGAAGAGATTTAATATGGATGGATGTAAAAGTATTTACTTACCCATATATGCTATGTACCAAGCCTGATGTGACTTATGCCTTGTGCATTAATTTTCTGGTAGATCCAGAAAAGGATCATTGAAAAATTATGAAAAGATTCTCGAATACTTGAAAAGTACTGGAGAAGCAGTGAATTGAAAGAGTTTCAAATAGCAATCTGTAGTTGATTCAGTATATTGCTATAAGTGAATTGCTATGGAAAGTCGCCTGATGAAATGGTTCATCACTGAGTTGGGTGTGGTCTCATCTAAAATCCATGCACATCCTAAGGTGCTTTCACTTAATTCATGATGTGATTATAGAGTGAGTTGATATAAAGAATTGCATAATGGACCTATTCACTAAGCCATGATGTAGCAGTAGTGTGATTGCCACTTTGATAGCTTGGACATTAGATATAGGGGTGATTGATTTTAGTACAAGTGGGAGATTGAAATAATAGTACCGTACAAGCCAATCATATGGATGATGTGATGGAACTATTCTGTGTTATCTTTCTGCTCATATGCATGATATTGATTATTTTATATTAATGAGGCATTGTATTTCGTTATTTACTGTATCATATTCATGATTATGACGAACTCCATAGATTAGAGAAATAATTTTAGGGCCATGATGAGATCATGTCAGTGAGATCTAAAATCTTGATAGTCCCAGTCTAAAATATTTTCCATCATAAGATGATCGAGTCGGGGATCGATGATGTCGGTAAGACTGGTACATCTTATGTATGCTCGATGGAGAGGGTGATTGATCTTACAATCACTTATGTCATCATACTAATATAAAGATGTAGGTGCTCATTGAAGAATGAGTTCACTGAACTGATCCATAGGAAGAATATCTAATGGAGCCTTATCAGCACGTCAAAAGGTGATTCTCCAGTGGGAGTGGTGCAAGTGATCCTTAGACCTGAGATTACCATGATACCTTATATATATGGATCTATACTTTAGTTCACACTCTAGCATGACTCTTTGAGATGTGTGTGGGATGTTCTAGGTGTGGTGAAGTATATATGGAGGTTGTGAACGGTCAATAAGAAAATTGATCACTCTTTGTAAGAAGAAAGAACATCCTATGTGGTCTCATAGATGATGACTCAGTGAGTCTCTGGCCAGAGCAGGGATGAATATTAGAAAGAATTTTTATTGATTTATTAACCAAATAATCATTATTAGATCGAGATACATATGGATAGGTATTTGGGCTTAATATGATTTTATGCCCATGGTCTGTCTGGAATGTTGTATGATCGAAGGATTGAATTACAAAGTAGTTCATCATGAAAGAATAATTTTGGTATTCCATCAAATTTTATATCTTTTGAGTAGTCATGACACATTGCTAGACGTCAATCTTAACTTGTAGGTCTCAGTGAATTAAAAGAGTTTAATTCAGCAAATTAATTAAAAAAGATTCTAATTAATTGATACATTTAGGGTTCAATTTGTGATGGACCTAATTGGATTAGGTGCATTTGAACCTGGATCTACTACTGGCTAGATGTGAAATCCAATGGGACACAAAAAAAAAAAAAATTTGTCTAGAACTTTTGATTAGGTCTTGTTGAACCTAATTGAATTGGATTTCGTTGAAATTCTAAATGAGTTTGAGTCGAACAATCTAGCACATGTCTAAACCCTAATCCCTAATCTATTTGGATTCAATTTTGGCATTGGGCTTTGATTAGTCAAAGATCAGGCTTATTGGACTTCTGATTGGGTCTTGAATGGTTCAAATCCTATTGGATCCATCACTCCTTAATTTGTGGGCATCCAAGAGTTGGATGCATGAAGGATTCCTTGCCTTCTTAGCTCCCAACGTGAAGTTCCAAGTGCCAAATTATTTGGCGCACCCCTTCTTAAGAATCCTTGTTGAAGAAGGAATTCACCATGCCATCCTAAGAGCCACGGTATTATTCTTAATGCGTGGAAGGGGTTTCACGCACCTAAGGTGGAGTAAAACATAGGGACTCCTCCTCTTCCTCTCGTTTCCTTATAAGGCATCCAAGAATCCGACACCAAGGTGGTTGTTCACGTGTGGAAAGATTTCACGTGCTAAGGATGGGGTTTATCTCATGCTCCTTTGATTTCATGCCCTTATCTCTTTATTTAAGGGAGTCTATAAAATAAAAGGAAGGGGTTGATCCCATGTGCCTCATGTCCCTTGAAAATTCCGTGCACAAATGGAGAAATACCATGAAAGAGTTTGATTTTTGTAGAGTCCTCTTTGAAAATAAATCTTACACACTCCATGGAGATTTCTGACGTCCAAGAGTTGGACACTAGACTAGAGGAAAGCTTCATGCTAAAACAAGAGAAGCTTTTTCGTGCGCCCTTATTTCCACGTGAAGAAGGTCTTCACGTCCCGGTTTGTTGCGCTAAATGGAGAAGTTCTCCTTTGAGAAGGACTCCTCCATATCTCACGCCAAAAATGGTTTGGTGATGCTGGTTTTCACGCCCAAATGTTGGGTGGTTGGAGGGTGTTTGACACCCTTCATGACTTTAGCTTGAGTCATGTTTAGGGGCTGAATGGCTATGAGATTGGGTGCATCCAATTGATCTAAAAATCTAATCCAAAGTGTTGGACCAAAGTGATCAAAAATCAGATCCAAAAGGTTGGATCTAAGAGATCAAATATTAGATCTAAAGGGTGGTTCCTAATGTCCAAATGTCGACAGAAAATTATCCAAAGTGTTGGATCTAAGGTGTGGTTTCATGGGTCCAATTGTTGGACAGCATGATGGCTAAGAGATGAGAGAGAACAAAGGAGTGGAAAAATACCAAGTGTTGATGATGCAAAGAAAGGAGCTGCTACTAATTTTTTTGGAAAGAAATTTAGCGAATCCATATTAGGGAGAGTTTTGGACCAAGATCCATGTGGATCACTATTGGAGGACGCACGCTTGAGTGTCTCGAGGATTCTGATTGTCGGGTTATTCGGATCTACATGTTTAGTGTAAGATTTCTAATCTCACACTTATATGCTTTATGTTTTTGTTTGATTGAATGTATCAAGATGATTTTAGATTTTGATGTTCAGATTACATATTTTGAAGAGTTGTTACACATTAAAAGTTTAAAATTTAATTCCACTGCGCATCCGAATCTCAACACTGAAGTAAATTTAAAAATTAGATCTGAAATCAGAAAATTCAAAGAAAGAAGATCAAACTTACCTAAAGCGCTTTCCTTCTTTCTTGGATCGGATCCGACAAATGCCCGGGGTTTCTTTTGGAGCCACACACATGCTCGAATTTTGCTGGTATCCACACAGAGCTAGTTATTGATCGAAACACCAAGGCCCCCGGAGTGCTAGCTTTCTTGCAGGCTTCGTTTCTTGGCTTGGATCTAGATGTTCTTCACCTAGAACTCGAAGAAGAAAAATTGCTGCTCGAACTCTTCGCACAGATTTTGAAGGAACTTTTCTAGGATGCCAAGAAGAGAAGAAAGAACTTTTCTTCTTCTCTTCCTCTCTCTCTAAACTCTCTCTCTGATCTGATTTGAGGAGGAGGTGGGGCGTGGAGATGGAAGAAAGAAGGGGCGTGGAGAACTTGCGATGAGGAAGAGATCACATGGAATAATTCCTCGCATGCCTTCATGCCATCCTTTTTATTTTTGTCACACAAAACCAATTCCCAATGCCCAAACCTGATAAGAACTAATCCCAATAGATTTAAATTCAAATTAGAATTTTGGTTAGGGTTGATCCTTATCAAGAAGATTCCATGCCCAATAAGGGGAGGCGCCAACTTGCGTCTCCTCTCCTTATCTCATGCATGAAGAGAAGGGGCAAAAATTTTAGCACCCCCTCTCCTCTTAGTCAGCCAATTAGAGGGAGAAAAATCCAGTAAACATGGGCTTAGATGACCTATTTCAATTTGATTTTAATTTGGATTCAATTTGAATCCAATTCAAATCTGATTTGAATCTAATTTGAAAAGGCTGTTAACCTTAATCTAATTAGGATTGAAATCATATGCTACTTGGATAATTAAATCCAATTAGCTTTAAATTAAGTCAAGTCTAATTAAATTAAATTCAATTAGGACTTGATCTATAAATTAATTAGGTCGAATTACATTGCAACACTTACAATTAAGTTCCTCATGCTAACAATTAGCGGTTACTAAATTTGTAACTTTTATAAATTGATCCAAATCATCAATCCAATTGATAATTTGATTATGATCCAAGCTATTGAGGTCGAGATTCTTTTTTGTGTAATCTCTTAGATTCTATTCTATCTGATAGTGAGACATATCGTGATCTCCATTACAGTATTATCAAAACTCCTTTCGATGGGTTGGAACGATTCCAACTCAATCCAACAAAGATCGTGGATCCAAAAATAATCCTAGTGAGTTCTCATAATCCATCAGTAATATCTAGTAATATGTAGTAGCAATCCAGGAGAATCAAAAAATATGAACCCCTAAGTATAGTTATCATATGATTGAGTTCTTTTTATCGAGAGTCCCGACAGGATGCAAGTCATGAAAACTCGTCAAATCTTAAGCATCCGTCATATGCAAGACTTAATTAATTTGAGTCTATTTGTGAATCTCATATTTTTTTTTTCATTATCCTGTTATTGTGACCACAGACTTAAGGACTCAGCCTCTTAGATCGTATAAGACTACTCTTCAACTACTAAAGCCGATAGATCCCCTATAAGTACACATCCTACTCCTATAGTAAACTTACTATAGCTAACAAATACTATAAAATTTTAAATGACTAAAGATCATGTTTATGTGTTATCAAACTACAATAATGCTACTGTGAGTAGTCGAGGTACTGTAGGTCAAAGAACTACTTATATGACTATAGCATCGAGATAGTCATTAATGAGTGAGTAGATATCCAAGTGACTTCTGCTTCTTGATCATACTTGGTACCATTATTCTCTAACAATCACTTACACTCTCGCTCCAGTGTCCCTATATTGTAGATTCAAGACTTGTCTATCCAAAAGAAAAGCGATCCATACACTAATCTTGACGGATCAATCATCATCTCCGTGATGATTTAACGATGAAGAGTAATTCAAAAATTAATCTATAATAATATATATCTCAAATTCTCAACTTTTGAGAATATATATCATTGTCCATTAACTCTTTGGATGATTTACAGACATATTATACATGAATGGATTAAAAAAATACCTATTTCATTAATTTTAATAAATTAAGTATAAAATTATGTTCTAAAATTAATATAATGTGTCAATCAATAATTGGCTTTGCAGGTCATATATCTAACAAAAATGTAGTGTATATGTGTGTCAACCTCAGGCTAAGCTATAGTATTATGTTTGGCCCATCATGGGCTAGAGTGTGGCTATGATTAGTCCAATGTTAGAAAGTTAATTTCAAATATTGAGCTACATTTGATCATAGTTATGACATAATTAAATTGAATTTTATATAATTATATGGGTGTAGAAAATGGGGGCATTTGGACTAGCTAGCTACATATGAAACATGGTACACTAGCCTTGGGCTGAGGATAGTACTGTATTTAGCCTACCATAGGATGGAGCATGGTTATGACTGGTCTATTTCTAAAGATTAATTCCAAATAATAAGTTATACTTAATTATAGTAGTAATTTATAAAAAAATAAAATTTTGCATAATCGTATGATAGAGGGAAAGAGGGGGCATTTGGACACGTTAGCCATGTATGAAATGTGGTGTATATGATTTGCCAACCTTAGGCTAAGGTGTGGCATTGTTCTTGGCTTGCCATGGTTTGGAGTGAGGCGATGACTAGTCCAACTTTGAAAATCAATTCAAGATGATAAATTTTTGTTTAATTATAGTAGAGACTTATAGGTAAACTGAATTTTGCATAACTATAAGTCAGAGAAAAGAGGAACATTTGGATTGATCTGCCATGTGTGAAGCATTGTATATGTGATGCAGTTGTGGACTGAGTTACAATATTGTGGTTGCCAATCATAGGCAAAAGTATGGCATGCATTTTGGCTTGCCGGAATGATAATGTTGTTAGCTCTAACCTATGCTAACCAGTTAATGATAAGTAATCTCACTAGATTACTATTGAATAGAATTGCTATTTGGATGATATATGATGTGTATAATAGAATTGTGGTGATATATGATATGCATCTCAAGATTGCTATATGTGTGACATATAAATATAAATATAAATATAAATATATATATATATATATATATATATATATATATATATATATATATATATATATATATATATATGTAGGATCTGTTAATTACTTTTCCAACTACCAGATTGTTGATCTATGAATCTTATTATTTTCCTATCTATTATACATATGCTAAAAGTAATTTTTATATTTATGTTGGTGTGTATCTATGGAGGATTCTTACTAGATGGTAAAGCTCATATATCTCTCTGACATTTTTTTTCCCTAGAGCCATAGAATGCTTAGTTTAGGATGGGTTTGGCATGGAGGTCAAGCAATGGGGCAATTAGCTAGATTATTTTTCTGATGTTGGATGAACATTTGAAATTTTGTAATTGAACAAGTTTTACTATTTGATAATAGTGGATTTATTTAGTTGAATTATTATGAATTTGATATATCTGATTTAAATTTTGGTATTTCAGAATTTTGTTCATCTTATAGACTTTGCATGTTCTCTAGGCTAAGCTTTGGGGATCATGTGGTTATGTAATGTGGCAGAACCGAATGATGGGTTCAAGGTATGACTATTTCTTTCATGATCAATCACAGTCCCGAGCAATCTTAAGCTTTGATGCCACTTTGTTTATTACATCTTGAATTAAGGGCGTAATAGATGCTGCATGCCTGGAAGGCAAACCACACAGACATATAAGGCTACCTAAATAATAAATCTAATCATGTCATAATAAATTTTAAATCAATAATATGACAACCTTAATCCTCAAGAATTTAGATCTACTAAAAGCTCCAAGCAATCTAATGCATGCTTCCTAGTCCTGCAACCAATCATATATCTGGATTTGAAAAACAAAGATAAAGAACTATAATGGGCTATACTAATCCAGTAAGTGACATAACACTTCAAAATGGATTACAGCATGTCATCTAATCACAAATCAAATCCAATAATATATAATTGATGGAGCAAAATTTCATTCTTATCAGTTATTGGGTAATATATTTTTTTTTCTTTGCAAAAGTATACTTTTCACCAACTGATATTAATTCCAATGTTTAGCTATAGACATGAAACCTAGTGGCATGGGTCAAATAATTGGTAACAGATAATGGATAATAGATGGCATTCAAATACCACTGTTCTTATTACCAGTGGTGTGGTATCGAAACTCGTTTCTTACCTAATAAGTCGATAGAACTAATATATAATTCCTATTAGCATGGCCAGATAATATCCATGCTGAATATAAATACAAAGGTATTTTCACAAAGTACCCAATCTAGTTTTCCAAAGTAGATTGCATGTTTAAAATAACTCATTTTAAAAAAATAAAAATATACATCTTATCTTATATCATTTTTAAAGATAAAATTTAACATGCTTGACCACTTAATCAAACAAATGTAGAAATCATAAAAACTATTTTATCAAACAATATAAACTGTAGTTTTCCAAGATTTCTTAGAAAATATTCTATGAAGCATTGGCTTACTTACCTTGTAGATGTCAAAAAGTTAGATAATCTAATCCATTCAAATGGATCCTTCGAGGACATAACAATGCAAAGCTACATACATATATTGAATCAATACACACTAATATTTAAAAATATTTTCTAAAATTCTCTAAAATTTTCAAAAAAGCAGGGGGAAGAGATTACTAGAGAGGAGAAAGGAGAATAAAAGAGGAAAAGCGAGTGAGAAGGAAAATCCTTTTCACCCTCACATGCAAAAAGATTGGGAAAGAAGAACTAGTAAAAGTGAGAGATGGCAAACAATGAAAGAGGGCATGGTACCCATTCACCATTACCACACACACATACAGTGGGGAGAGGGAAGAGATAGGGGAAGAGAAAAGAGAGGAGCAAGGGTGTGAGAGGGAGAGAATGAGAGAGAGAGAGAGAATGCGAGAGAAATAGAAATCAGAGGGGACTTGGGCACATAGGAGAGGGAGGAGGCTTGAGAAAGAGGGAGAGCGGTGTGGCTCGGTCATGTGCTGGAAGGTGAAAATAGAAAGCACCTCTATTAATAGCACTCCCTATCCCCTTTTTCGCTTGTCCATTGCCCAAGGACACCAATAACCAAAACTTGTAGATATGATCCACTAGAATTGGCATGGCTTCTTTAGAGAAACCATTTACCCTTTATCACTTGATTGATTTGAAGGATACAAAAATGATCAATTAATCATCCTGTAGTAGGGAGACATGTTGTAATTTATCTACTTAAACCCATCCGGATGTGGCCCACACTAATACGCATCAGGATTTATTTTAAATATTTGAGATTGATTATTTAGACTCTAGCTAAAGATAAACTCTGATAAAGTGATAGGGATATATTTGATGGTTTGATAAAATTGAGCTCTAAACAACCATGATGGATAATATCTATCTTTTAGTCATTACAATTGATTCAGATGTTATCTTTTATGGATGAGGCATGTTATAAAAAGACTCTTACAAACTTGATTCTCAACTCATCCAAGAGCTTGTGAGATCCTCTTTACTGGGTATATTCAGATTAGAGGTTGAAAAATCATGATATTGCTCCACGACATCGAGAAGTACATCCAACTTGATTATGTTATGATTGCAAATTAAAGATGGTTATAGGTTGATTTGATTAGGCTTGAATAACAATGGCTAGAGATATGTTAATTTTCATATTCAGATTAAATTTTTCTACATGTAGTGATATTAGAGCCACCTTTAAGCTAATTTATTCAGTCCATTGATCTTAAAGTGACATGGAAAATTTGTATATGCCATATTTTATCTTTATTTTTGGTATATTAGAGATTATATGATTATTATTGATAAATAAAATGAAGAAGAAAAGGACCTCAATTTCTTTCTTTGACAGCCATCAGGATGGACTACAGATCTGATTGGCTATCCTGGTTAGTTGAAGTCATCATGATCTAGATCTGTTCTTGAATTCCATAAAATTTATAAAATTTTGATTATTTATTTATTTGTAAAGGGTCTAAAAATTGTTGTTTAATAAAATAAATGGAAATGAATGAGAGGAAGGATGATGGTTCTCATTATCCTCCACCCTCCCTTTGATGGGATGGTTGGGGATAGACCTCCGACCTATGTCCAGCGACCACCCAAGGCAAGTCATCGGTGTCCTCTCCCTCCGACAGCCATCCATCGGATAGATAGAAGAAGGAGGGATACAGTGCTTATGGTTTTTTTGACATTTTGTATTCCTCTTCCCTCGGATGAGGATGGCCGAACTCCACCTCTTCAGCTAGCTTTCATGTCATGCTACCTTCTAATCTTTGATCTTTAGCAACCACCATTCAACCATAAAGAAAATAAAAAAAAGGAGAAAGAAGAAAAAAGCCACTAGATCTTGTCCATCGATGGTTGTCCTTTTGATCACTGATGAATATTGGCCAAAGGCCTTGGAAAGATAGTGGCAGACTGTCGATCTGAGCTTTTTCGATGGTCATCGATTGGATTTTTGGAGAAGAAGCCATGATTTTTTGAACCTTCTTTATTGATCTTCAATCGATCGGCCTATCATCGGCATACTCACTGAGAAACTGATGGAAGGCTTTGGGGCATGGTGGCAGTCCTCTGATTTGGTATTCCAATGGCTACTGGCCATATTTAGATGGGAACAATCATTGATTTGTCCTCTTATTCTCCCTTCGATCTCCCATCAATAACAACCACCCATCATCGGTTCATCGGCAGTTAGGACGATGGTCTCAGGTCGATCGCTGGTGGTTGAGGATGGCATGTGCCTTGTTGAAAATATTTTAGGGGTGATCAATCCACAGCAAAGAGGGTTTGGGGGTTTAGAATGGAGAAGAGATTGAGAGAGGAAGAAGGTAAGAAATGGGTTATACATTTTAGGTTCTAACCCAAAGTCCAAACCCGTTTGGACCCATTTTCTTAAATAGGGGTTTTCGCAATTTAACCCCTAACAAATTATATATCAAACAAACATCCTTTTTAACAATTGACTGACCAGACCAAATTGAGCTAGTTTAATTTGGTTTTAGGGTATTTTATAATTTAGCTCCTGATAAAGTATTTATTATGTAAAGATCCTTATAAAATTATATTTCAGCCACTGTAATAAAGTCTATTATATAAAGACCCATGAATTATTATTTAGTCCCATAATAAACTTAATTACATAAATATTCTTTGATAATTATGGTAAGATCTTTGTCATATGGTTTTATTGCAAAAAAATCCATAAATTTGTATCTTGCATACTTTTTATGTGCTTTTAATTTATTTATATGCAAACCAAGAATTATAAACATATTATTATATTGATCATGATATATTCAATGCCATATAAAGTTAGTGGGTTTATTATGTTTACGAGTAGCTACAATATTTTGAATATGGTAAAAACTTCATAAAGACAATCAAATAAAGTGTAATGACATGTGAATAAAATTATACTTAAGTTATAGAAATAATTAACTTTATTTATAGGGAGTAGTTATTTTTATGATTTAACTCAAATAAGATGATAATTTAGGAAGGATAGAATTTTTTCTAGACCCATAGATATAAAAATTTATTATTTTTTAATACCTATATTATTGATCTTATTAATAAAGTTTTAGTAAATTCAATGCATGATGTATCTTTGCCCACAGGAAGGTTAGAATTTGCTATTGAAATAATATTGACTATTTTAGATTATAGTTTAATTAATCTCATTATTTGATTATAATGTGAGCGTGTATAATTTATAGTGTTAATTTCCATAGTTATTGATAGTTGTATAGCAAAATTTTTTTTCTTAATTGATTTAATTTTTTGGAATAGAAAGAGAAAAATAGTGCTCATATTAGGATGTACTGACCTTGATCTATATTTTGAATAAATAAATTTTCATCACTTATGGATGAAAGTATATCAGAACGAAAGAGTTTTTTGAGAAATGTGAGCATTCCAATCGACTCAGTTTGCTCTATAAGAAAACTAATATGGTACATTAAGGGATCCCTTCTTTTATATTATAAGGCACATATTTTCTTGGATATTGTAAAGCAGAAATTAGAAAGCTCTAATAAGATAGAGGCTAGCATCCATGGGCATAATATTACAGCATAGTTATCTGATACTAAAATTTTCATATTAGATACTCTTTTAGTTCACTTTATTCTTACTTTTCTTCCATCAGAGTGCAATCTCTTTAAGATCTCCTATAGTATATACTATAATGATTGAACAGTTAATGAATTACTGACCAAATATATACAAGTAAAGAAGAGATTGAGAGAAAAAGAAGATAGTTAGAGAAAATAAACTTTACTTTACATCAAGTTAATAAAAAGGTATATAAAGAAAAGAACGTATCCAAAGGTTAAAGAGAAAAAGCATTAGTTATGGTATTAGGTGAAGCTATTAATAAGACTATCAAAATACTTTTTCTATAAAAGAATAAGACACCTAAAGAAAAACTACATAAAGTGTGAAAAATAGCTATAAAAGAAAATACCCTTTACTGTTGTGTAAGTTTTGGATATCTAAAAGTAAATATTCCTAATTTTACTTAATGCATTGACTTTCATGCAATTATACACATTGCCAACAACTTACAGAGCTTTCTATTAAGAAAGCCTCTAACTAAAAATAAAGGATTTATTCTTATTAAAAATTAAACATGTTCACTTATTAAGATAGTTAGATGTTATATGATAGTCTTAGATTTTGAAGTTGGTATTTATATTTTTTTGAAAACTCTTCTATGTTATGGCATTAGAGAGTGGGGCATATCTCTGAAGAAAAAATCCAAAGGCTAGTAAAGGATAAGATCCTAGGATCATTAAACTTCTTAACTTTGTGATACATGCTTACTGCATAAAGACAAAATAGACATACACATCTAAGAAGGATGCCTGAATGATAAAGAAACTTTGAAAATTATCCACACTATTGTATGCTAATCTTGTCCTATATCTAATAGGTAAAAAATATTTTATCACATCCATTGATGACTATTCATAGTATATGTATCTATACCTTCTATTTAATTAGAATGATGTCTTTGAGGCTTTTAAGGAGTTTGAAATAGAGATAGAGAGATAATGAAAAAAAGTGATTAAAGCAATCAGATTCGATAAAAATGATGAGTACTGTGGTAGATATATTGAGATGGGATAAAGATCAGGACCATTAGTAAAATTTCTAAAGAAAAAAGAGATTACTCCTCAACATACTATGCTTGACAGATCAGATTAAAATGATGTAGTAGAAAGAAAGAATATGATGCTTTAAGAAATGGTTTGGATTATGATAAATTATTCTATCCTACCTATTTACTTGTAAGTCGAGGCTATAAAGATAGCTATGCATATCTTAAATAAGATCCCTACTAAGACAGTTCAAAAGATACCTCAGGAATTATAGATCGGTAAGAAATATAGTTTGGATATTTGCATATATGAGGTTACCCAACTGAAGCCAAGATTTATAACCCACAAGAAAAGATATTTGATCTCAAGATGACTAGTAATTTTTTTATTAGTTATTCGGAGAGATCAAAAGAGTATAGATTTTATTGTCTATATTGTAAACCATGGATAGTAGAAACCAATAAAGCTAGATTTTCAAAAGATGGCATGTTTAGTGGGAATAGAGAATATTAAGACATTATCTTTAAGAAAATACTGGACTTATAAAATAGACTAAAATAATGATTTCTATTATTATTCTTTATGATAACATTCAGGAGGAACAACCACTTCATCAAGTTTCATTCTATAAGGTTTCTATTACCAAAGAAGCAACTATCTAACCATCACTATAAGTAGATCAATGGATAGCTCTTTAGAGATCTATTAGAATAAAAAAATCTACTATATCTCTAGATTATGTGGTGTATCTGACTAATATGGTAAAAAAAATATGACTCTGAGATGTTCTTATAAGCCATAAAAAGTTGAAAACTCCTTACGGCAATTGGATGCTATAAAAAGAAGAGCTGAGTTCTATGGATAACAACTATATCTGGGAATAAGTTAACCTACCTAAAGAATATGATAAATAGATTACAAAAATGGATCTATAAGCCCAAAAAAAATCTTAATGGTAAGATTGAACAATATAAAATGAGACTTATGGCGAAGAGATTTACACAAAAAGAGGGCATTGACTTTAAAGAGACATATTCTTCTGTTTCTTTAAAAGACTCTTTTCGGATTATGATAGCCTTAACAGCTTATTTTAACTTAGCTACATTAGATGGATGTGAGAATGGCCTTTATTAACAGTGATCTAGAGGAAAAGGTCTACGTAAAACAATCCAAAGATTTTTATGGTCAGCGGACAAGAGCACATGATTTGCAAATTAAAAAAATTTAGTTATTGACTTAAACATGCTTCCACATAGTGGTATTTCAAATTTAATGAGATAATTACTTTTTTTAGGTTTAAAAAAATTTTATTGATTAATGTATATATCGAAAGGTTAGTGAGAATAAGTTCATGATTTTGGTATAATATGGATAATATTCTACTTGCCAGTAGTGATTTTGATCTATTTAAAAAAATCAAATAGTCTTTATCTCAAAATTTTGAGATGAAAGATATTGATGAAGCCACTTATATTCGATATTGAGATTCACAAAGATAAATCCTAAGGGCTACTTGGACTATCTTAAAGGACTTACATCTCTATAGCACTAAATTTGGGATGAAAAAATATTCATTTGGATGTGCTCATATTATAAAGGGTGATAAATTTAATAAAGCTCAATATCTAAGAATCAAGATAAAGAGAGAGAAAATAAGGTTTATAACCTATGCATATGATGCTAGGAGTCTATGTGTATATTTATATGGGTTAAGATATTCCTTATGCTACATCGATGCTTGGACATTATCCACAAGATCTAAGAATGGAATGTAAAAAAGTTACAAAGAAAGTTATGTATTATATGTAGGATATAAAAATTTATATGCTCACATATAGTCTGTTTGATCATCATAAAATAATAGACTATTAGGATTCACATTTTATTGGATGCACCAATAATAAAAAATCTGTTACTAAAATATCTATCTACTTATAGGAGGTTCTTTGTCATCGATGAGTGTAAAATAAGGGCTTTTTCACTACATCTAATATGGAAACAAAGTATATAGTCTATATAAGACTTCTTCATAAGTTATGTCGTTATGAAATTTTATCACAGGGCTTAGAGTTGTTACTCTATTAGTAGATCGATAAAAAGATATCATTATAATTCTATAGTAAGATTTTCCAACAATATGAAGAGTACAGATATTTGCAAGTATATCGGTATCAAATATTTTGCGCTTCGTGAAAGAATAAAGAAGAATATAGTATTTGTATATGGAACATATTAAAAAAAAGCTGATAATTGTAGATCCACTAACTAAAAGATTAATTTTTGAGATGTTGAGGATCAAATGGATCATATGCGATATAGCTTATTTTATAATATGTATTAGATATTATGTATAAAGTTATCATATTAGATTTTATAATAAAGTTTTAGTTTATTTTATACTGATTAGCTATTTATCATGTGATATAATGATGACTAAGGAACAAGTATAAAATTTCATCTATTTATAAAATAAAATTTTATATAAAGAATTTGCTTATAAGATATCATTAGTGTTATGATACATGAAAAGTCGTGTATTGATTGATAATATATTTACCGTTATGATTCACACTGATGATTATTTTATAATCAAGTATATAGCGTATATCCTACGGAGAAATTAAGTTTTAAAAATAGCCACATCAGTTTTTGACTATCAAATCTAGATAACGTGGATAATGCGGACAACATGACTGACTCACTAACGAAGCAATTGAGCCAGCAAAAAATGGAAGCCCATCTTAAAAAGATGGGACTTAGATTTATAGTTAACTGACTTTAGGTCAAGTGAAAGATTGTTAGATGTATATCCTAGAAGTCAGATTGACCGACACTTGTAAAATTTTTTAAAGATATATTTTATAATATAAATTAATAAAATTAGATTCATTTTCATTCATATCTGTATTTTAAGTGTCTATGAATCGTCCATTGAGTTAATGGGTATAATGACACATATTCTCAAGAGTTGAGAATTTGAGATATGTGTCATTAATAATTAATTCATAAATTACTCCCGATCGTAGGATCATCATGGGGATGGTGCTTGATCTAAAAAGATTGGTGCACAATTACTTCCTTAGGGTAGATGGGTCTTGAATTTATAATATGGAGACACTGGAGCGAGAGTGTAAGTGCTTGTTAAGAATAAGGGTACTGAGCATGACCAAACACGAGTTATCACTAAGATGTCTACCTTCTTGTTAGTGCATGACTAATTCGATGCTGCTGTAGTATGAATAGTTCTCTGATCTGCGGTGCTTTGGCTATTCACAGTGAGGTTGCTATAGTTTGACGATATTATAACTCGATCTTCTAGCCATACGAAGTCTTGAGATGTATGTTGGCTGCAGTAGACTCATTGTAGGAATAGGATATGTACCAAGATAGGATCTATCGATCACGATAGATGAATAGTCCTATATAGATCATGACACTGAGTCCTAAAGCCTATGGCCATGGCAGTGTGAATGATAGAAATATGTTTCCATAAGGTTTTATAAGTGGACTCGTATTAATTGAATCTGACATATGACAAAAATCAGATTTGATGAGTTATCCTTAATCTCTATTTTATCAAGATTTATGATAGAAGATCGAATCATACAGCAACTGCACCTAAAGATTAAACCATTCGATTCTGATGGATTGCCACTATATACTGCTAGATGTCACTAGTGGATCGTAGGATCAATTAGAATTATCTCGATGATCGATAATTTTAAATTAGAAAAATTAGAAGAAGTTTCAATCCATCAAAAAAGATTTCGATGATATTGATGATAGAGATTATAATATATCTCACTACCAAACAGAATTAAATCTGTAGGATCATATAAACAAGGATATTGGTCTAGGATTGCACAATTGGGCTAGTATAGTCTGATTGGATTAGGATTAATTAAATCTTAATTTTGAATTTAAGAAAATCATGCTAGCACATGATTAAATCCAATTTTTTCTTGATTTGGGTTTCTTATTGGATAGGGCTTGACCAAATCAAAACAAGCTTTTTTGGACACCAAGAGATGGAGTCCCTTAAGCCATTCTTGTAAGAATTAAAAGACTATTGATGCCCCACATTTTTCTTCATGAGATATCAGGGAGAAAGGGTGGGACGTCCTATATGGATAAGATCCAAGTGCCTGCGCCATCCTGTAGATAAGGATGAGAGGATAAGGGCTTCATCCCATTTGAATTTGAGTTCAAAGTAAGATGGGGATAAAGCTCCATTTAAATTTGAAGGGGACTTATCTCCATGTGGATGAGGATAAGGGCTAGCATCCTATTTGAATTTGAAGAGTTCGAATTTCAAATGAAGGGAGATAAGATAAGGGCCATGCCCATCTGATTTTTGTTCGACAAAAATGGTGCATGGCTAAGTACTTTCTCATGGATTTTCTGTGAAGAAATGGCATGAAGAGGGGAGGAAAAGGGTGCCAGATGCTTGGAGTTCTTCTATTTTAAGTCATTTGATGATTTAAAGCCTTGGGACTCTTGGGTTTCTAAATCTATAAATAGGCCCCCCTGCCAAAAGTTTTTATTCATCAGAAAATTCAGAGCCTCTCCTCTCCTCTCCACACCATCTCCCTCTCTTCTCTAATCTCTCTTTCTCTCTCATGCCCAAAGAAGTTGGGCTAGTCCATCAGGTGTGCTCGAAGAGTCGAGTGCTGATAGATTTGTGCGAAGGAAGAAGAAGGCTGTGATTAAAGGTGGATCGAAATCCTATCGGAGATCTGATCGAAGGCTGATTCAGGAGTTTGCTGATTCATCTTGGTGTAGATGGATTGAAGTTGGAGATAGCATCTTAGTCCGAGCCCGAGTGGATATCCGTAGAGATCGACACGTGTGCGATTCGATGCGGAACCTTAACTCTACGATCATCGAACAGCAGTGTATCACTACCCGCATAAAGATAATGATGTGATCATCATGATAAAATTAATCAATTTAAAATAGTTTTAAATTTTTCTTAATCTTAGATACATGAATGATCTAGCACAGATCGAGATGCGATCTCGATCGGATAGCATACCGAATTAAAAGTTTTTAAATTTTACTATATCTTGATTTAGACGATGGGACGTACGATCTTTCCTTCAATTAATACCTCTAGCATTTATGAATTTATAGTAGGAGGCAGTGGTGAAAGAGTTCATATTATCCAATTTCCAAATCAGCTTGTCGCTCTCTTGATTAGGGGTCCTATGTGCTAGAAGTGACAGCAACCGATCATATTCGACCTGAAGAGAGCCGAATCTCCGAGCCAAGGAATTAGAATTATAGAAATCAGCCACCATTCTGTACTTCTTCCTGTTAGTTTCATGGAGCTTCGAAAAAAAGGTTCCAAGTGGTACATCATAAATCTTGCTATCTTTCCAAGAGGAGTATTTTTGCCATTGACAATTATGGAATTGAGCTCTATTCCAAAAGACCGAAAGGGAGAAAACATCTTTCTATAGGTTCAAGCAACCTCTACCAGGTTTCCAATTTGCCGAGAGCTTGACTTTTCTGTCATAAGCAAAATGCACATGCGATTTCCATATACTTGGATCTTTTAAGATATTTCCAACTCCATTTTGCCCACAAGGAAGTGTTAAGCTTTCTGATGTCGTTAATACCCAAACCCCCCCCTCTTCTTTTCCGAGACAGACAATGCTCTAATGAACTTTGCAAGATGCAGCTCTAGCATTTGTATGTATCACCCTTCTTAAAGAAAAGATTGTCGATTCTTTCGACAAGCCACGCCGGAATCTTAAACTTGAACATGAACTAAATGGGAAGCGTAGAAAGAACAAATTTGATGAGAGTTAGTCTCCTTTCAAAGGATAAATATTTACCTTCCCATACGACCTATGTAGTCTTTATCTTGTGGAGCAGTGCAATCCAATCACCCTTGGAGGGTCTAGAGCAGAGGTGTGGAGTGACGGAGGAGTGAAGACACACTTGAGCCATTTTGTGCCATCCTCAGCAATGGGGCATTCCCGGCCAATAGGAGAAAGAGGGCTCTTGTTGTAGTTGATTGACGAGCCTGAAGCCAACTCGAAGCAGTAGAGAATTTGAATTTCAATACTGCATGCATTGCAGTCCTTTCCAGCCTGTGCAATGTATCATTTGCATATCGGAGAATTTTTGCTCCACCTCTAATCCAAGTCTAAATTATATCCAAAAAAAAAAAGAAAAAAAATCCTTTCGGAGCCTTTTTCTTAAAAAAATGTGTCAAAAAAAAAAAAAAAAATCAACAACTAACCTCAGAATGAAATTTCAAAGCATGTCATGGATTACAACACAACCAACAGTACATGAATTAACACACACTCAGACCTGCTAGATGAAATCAAGCCCAGAATTTAACCTAGAGGTTTTAAAAGGTTTTTTCAAATGTCGATGCAAATCAACCACAATAAGTCTACTTAAAGAAACAAACCACCTAAAGAAACAAACAAACGGGAGACAACAAGCAAGCAGCTTAGAAGTAATGCCGCTTTTCAGATCGTTCCGGCTCCCTGGTAAACGAGGCCTTTATGAGATCAACATAGAGACGCACCTGCGACGTAAGGAAGAATGCCATCACGGGGAAGCTCAGGGCCGCATATAAGATGTACAACCCAGACTCGAGCTCGTTGTGGATGACGTAGAAATAGCCGGCACAGAAGGAGATGAGGTTGGCGGCGATCGACACGAAGAGGGTGGTCATACCTCCTATCAGCTTCGTTGGGAGTGCGGTCTCGAAATCGAACGCGTGGAAGCGCGAGGTGACGATAGAGAGGAAAAAGACGAGAGCCGTCACTGAGGAGCAAAGGGCGATGAGGGACGACATGGCGAAGACCTGGAAGGCGCGCTGGCCCTCGAACATGGGAATACCTGTGCTGTCATTGCCTCCCGGCACGCTGGTGGCGGAGGTGTAGGCTACCGCGGCGACGAGGGCGGCGACCACAGAGCATGACTCTGAGGTGCCGATAAGCCAATCCCGAGCGTCCTTCATCAGTTCCTTGTGACTGTTGGTGAAGATCTTCTGGGCAAGCTTGCCCTCTGAGTTGTAAAGCGCGAAGAAGCGGGGTCTCACGGATTTCTCGACATACTGGGAAGTTTGGGAGGACAAGACAGAGATATTATAAGCTCAACCAAATTTAAGAGGAAGCAGAATTTGATGAATATGTAAAATTTCAGCAGGTGAAATATTCTAAAATTTGCTTTGGAACCAATAAATGTTCGATAGGATTATAGAGTTCATCTCATCTTATTCAAAATTATGCTACTAAGGTAAGTTTCTAAAATTTGAGGAAAACTTGAGTTCCACTAAACTAAGTTGGTAAAAGCACTCTATAATTTGGGTTGCTTGAAGAGTGGAATTGTCTGTGGTACATATCCTACCTCATCGAAAAAAAGTTTTCGCTATTTGTCTTGCTTGATTGTAAATACAATTTGGTTGCACCTTAGTTGTGTTCTCTTTCTTAATTAAAATCTGAATGACTTTGTTAAAACAATGAATTCTCATAAAGTGAGCACATAATGATATGAGATTTATACTAAAAAGATGGCAGCAACGGAATGCACAATGGGTTTTTAAAAATAAATGAAACAAATATATTATTATAGATAACTAATGTAACTACATATAGAAAAAGATAGAAAAAAATAAATACATATTTAAAACAAAAGATAAAATTAGAGAAAAAGTTGAGGGACATGGTAGATTGAGAAACTAGCATTTGAAACTAATGGGATCAACTATATGACCAAAGAACTGATAAAAAAGAAAAAAAATATGAAGAAAATTGAAAGACATTGGCTCGACGATCAGAGAGAGTGCTTTTGAACGATTTAAAATTGATATTAGTTGGTGATTTATAAAGTCTGAGAGAGAGTCCATATTAATTGTTGCAAATAGAAAGATACAAAAATAAAACAATATTGTGTTTATCAGTCTGATATTAACTAAAATGGGATTTATAACATTATTTCAGATATTATTTTAAAAAAGAAAAATTTGACAAATGAAAACTATTTGACGTATTTATCTCTTATTTTATAGTGTACTATATACGTGTAATTTGTAATATAGTATAGATAAACGGGAGTGAGATGCATTGAATGAAAGCTATAATCTAGTTGAACACAAGCAGGGGTTGGCTCGAAGACTTTTCCTGACTTGATATTGAAGCAAGCCAAGTCATGTTATCTTAGGCTAAGAATGTGGCTCATGTAACTTTGTGCTAGCTTGGCTCAGTTTAGCTTGCTTAAGGCCTGTTTGGAAGCTGATTATATAATGGTTAGGGATTGTTGGCAATTGAAGCAGCTAAACAAGAATAAAAAATGATATGCCTTAATTGGTCAGTCTCAATCTCTATTAACTTTGTTTCATGTGGAAGGGTAAAATAAGCTCTCTCTTCTTTCTTGACTTTTTGACTTATCCTATTAACTCTTACAACGTTAGCAATATAGCAAATAATTCTAAATCATAGTTATGTAATTAGATAGTAGTTAGCAATGGTTTCAGTTATTTACCATCAGTTAATTATTCAGTATCAAACCTTAGAGTCTTTTGGAAGATGAATTAGTGATGATATAACTACCCCAGTCTGAACCATGGATAGTGCAGCGCAAATGGCAGCATGTAGCACCTAACACCATCTATTTTTTGTCAGGGTCAAGTAGTGAGGTAGCGTTGGGGCCGGCAGGGGTAGAGGTGATGGGGTCAACAGTAGTGGAATAGAGGGTTTTGCAGTTGCTCTTGATGGTGTTGCTTGCATTATAGAACTCGTTTGGTTGACGAAAAGTGGAGGGGGGAATAGATATTTCCTGGAAAGTAGAGAAAGTGCCTCTTGTTTGGTTGGAGTTTTTAAAGAAGCGAAAGTGAAAAAAATACTTTTTATAGGAAGTCACTTCCCATATTTCATGTGAAGTAAAAATCCATAAGGAAAATGGGTTTTCACTTCCATCAAAAATTTTGACGACTAACCACTTTCATAAATATCCATGCAAGAGCATGTATAGTGGGCCTCCCCCCTATCTCTCTCATGTTTAAGTGAAGCGAAAGGGTTGGAATGTCCGATGAGTAGGGGAAGAGCCAAACCTTGTACCACTTGACTTCCGCTTGCATTTGAAAAGCTGCTCCTGGGATACTCCAATGCCGCTTTTGGACGGATTTGGCAGCCAAATGCAGAGCGCTGTTCCCTTCTTTATCCACCATTCCAAACGAAGACAACATTCCTTCCCTTTTGAACATATATTTATAAATGTCGGTCTGTCCGTACTCCGCTGCTAAGAGAACAATGTTCTTCCCATCTGAATTCGTTTCATCAATAGCCAATGGATTGGTCTTTAGAATTTCCTTCACCATCTCTATTACACCTCTCTTTGCTGCTATTAGAACTGGTGTAGCTGTCCAACATTTATTAAAGGAAAATATAAAAGAAAGAATTAGCCTGTGATAGCAGCGTCAAGAGGGCTACCGGTGATTTATATATATTGACCCCATTCTTCTATCAGTGTGTAACTAAAATGAACTGATTTCAGATTCAAAAAGTTATGCCTCTCCTCCTACTCCGGCATCTTAATTTATTACACACCTTTTCTTCTCCTTCTTCTTTTTGTTAAAAAATACAGAAATGACAAAAGCTCTACTAAAAATAAAAAAAATGATGAAAAAGAGAATGAATCAAATACAGATTTGTGTATCTATACAAGAGGCTCTACCAGCTCCAGCAATTAGGTCCTAATTATACCTAACAATATTCGACGGTTGAGATTCATGACTCTGGAAACAAATAATTACCACAAAGCTCAAAGCTTGAAAAATTCCCCGGTTCTATTTTGTAGTCTTTCAAACAAAGTTTGGCCACGAAGGAGCTGCCACCAAAGCAAACATCCCTTCATTTTTTTGAAGTGAATACCCAGTGGTTAATTTTATTCCGGACTGATATTCATCTAGTTGCATGTCATATTATGCACAAAAGTAATTAAATTATTTTAAAAAAACAAAACATAAAGAGCAAAACAGATTACCTACACAAATATGCAGTACAAGTATTACACAAAGCATGCATCCAACAAAAGTTTTCGCTAGAAAGGCCGAAGTATTATGATATAAATATATATAGTACTATATATTGGGATATTTTTGAGAGCATTTGGCTTCAACTGCTTTGTAACAAAAAATAATGAAGGATCTCTAGAAATAAAAATCGACATAATTTATCATGCCCTAAAACATGTAATCGGCTAGATACCAAGATTCACATATTTTTTATGTTTTTTACCAATACATGTATGTATGTATATATACATATACATACATACATACATATATATATATATATATATATATATATATATATATATATATATATATATATATATATATATATATATATATATATATGTATGTATGGGAAGTGTATCAAGTGAGAGGAGTGGCTTAATATAAGAGGTGAGAAGATATAATAATAATCTTTGGATTCATATCAATAATTCAGATGAGCGTCACGGTTGTCCAAACTATCAAAATACCCCTAGGATTTATCCATTTCTTTCTTTTCTAGTTTTTTTAATGCTTGCACGTGAGCGCGCATGGCACTCATCTGAACCATTGATGTGATTCCAATAATTATTATTATATCCTCATCTCTCACATTAAATATGTACATCCAAAATTACCTGTTGCCTGTTGGAAAGCCATTAGGCTGCTCGATTTGCAGCCAAACACATTGGCTGATAAGTATACGGTCACATGCATTAAATAAGCTTTCAATATGTTGTGCTTTCTACACACACACAAAAAAAAAAATGAAAAAAAAAAAGAAAAGAAACTAAATCTTGTGCTTGTATAGCCCAGCTCACTACAAATGCAACCAACATGATCATCTTGGCCAATTTTATGCCATATTTGATTAGTTTTTAAAATTCAAACTGCTTCTAAAATGGACTGGTGAATTTATAGAAGGGTTAATTAGCATGTAAATTGAAGCATGGTAGTACCTTCAATTTGCTTTTTCGGTTTTGGAACATCATTTGCTTCCTTGGCCGGTTTCTTGCCATCGCTTTTAAATTGCCACCATTTGGTTTTCGAAACAAGTTCATGCATGACCCGATATGCAAATGTGTTCTCTGTCTTCTTCTGTCTGATTTCGTTGAACTTGCCTACTCACAACAACAGAGTTAAAGCAGTACTAAACATAAGACTAGATGTATCATACTGTATAAATTAGTTTTTGACACATCCTCCAGCCAACACTTGACTCGTTTGGTTGGCATCCTCTCCACTTCGAAGGGGTCCAGCCTAAGCATGGTGCTGGCATTCATTCTCAATGTTTTTTTTTTTTCAAAGAAAAAAAAAACCTGTCAAATGCTCAAAAAATTTGGTAAATAATTTTCTTAATCAGAGTTTTTAAATTGTGTATTTGTGTATTGATGGCAATTTTGACCCATTCAGTTTGTTAGGTAGCCTGACCCATTCAGTTTGTAGGTCAGACAACATCCCGAAACTTGGGTATGTTTCAAACACTCCTCCCTAATAATCATCATGAAAATTTCTGATGAAGGTTTTGTTAAACATGCATGAGTAACCACTTTTCTTGCCAGAAAATACAAAATACCCAATTTTCCTTTCATGGACTATACGAAATGCATGCTAGACTACAGCTTACACGTTATACTGGCTTTAGGTCCAACTCTTATAATTATTATTTTACCAAAAACGTTAGAATAGATGCTTTCTTCTCATGCGAACTAGTGTTTGGCTTGCACAATATAAATAAGAGAACGTTGTCATGACGGTAATTTGGTATGAGCAAAAAAGTTTGAAAGGAGAAAAAAATTGCGGGCGAGGGTGGACATTCATGATGGATATCAAAGGCATATATCTTGGTTTTCTTCATCATTAAGAACTTTTTTCTAATTAGAATATGCATACGAAACAGAATATATTTAGAATGATTCTTTTGAAATACTGATTTTCCTCCTCTCTTATTTGGAATAGATGTTTGCATGTAAGATTATCCTTTGTTTTTGTTCTCCCCCTTTTTTTCTAATCACCAAGTTTATCATTTCAATTGCATATCTTTCATATCTTGTTAAAGGTGGCCATACATCTCGTTCTTACACTCTCTGAGATTGGTTATCTTACTTCTTTAAATATCAAAAATATTAATAACTTCAACATATTTCTATATTTATATACAATTCTTCCTTACAAGTCCTTTAAAATATAGATAATTTTATTTATACCAAACTTAAAGAGTTGCAATGGTATTTAAAATATAATTTTTTAAATATTTTTTATATTAAATATTTTTATTTAAATAATTTATAATATTTTTTTATAAAAAATCTGATTAGATTGGTTATCGAGCTCCTTGGCCAAATCGATCTTGTGCATCCTTATTTAAGGTTTAAGTTAAACTTGGTATTAATGTATACTCTTAACCGGTATTCTTATTTTGTGTCAATTAGTCATGTATTTGAAGAGTATTTTTGGCTTATTAAGACAAATAAAGATGAGCGACAAACTAATACTAGATTATTTATCACAATATGGGACAGAGTGTTCTTTCTTGGTAATTTTAAAAAATACCTCTAAAATAATGTTGCAGATTTTATGATTTCTTATTGTGAGTGTTGGGCAAGGTAAAGAAAAGCATGCTACATAACTTTATGTGAGGCTTAAATAAGCCGTAGAAATATATCTTACCTATGAAAGGAAGTAGGAAGACAATTGCTTTAAGAACTTGACTGAAGATGTTCTTGAAGAATGATTTGAGATATTCGAGACATCTTTGCTGATTTGGTGAGATAGGAGGAATGCCTTGTTTTTGTACCATAGTCTTCTCTTGGTCTGCTTGGTCTCCTTTTTTAACTCCTTCCCCTAGCAAATTAAAGATGATAAAAATGCCTCCAGTTAACTAAGGATATATTTGGCATCCCAGATCTTTTGCACTTCTGTCTCCCACTACGAATTAGTAAAATACCGCATGGAGATTGAAGATAGCAAAACTTATGCAATCACTGATTTTTATTTTTACTTTTTTTTTTTAAATCAATAAATATTTGCTACCAAAAGTTTTAAAAATTTTACAAACAATTTCAAGAAACAAAAAAACTTCATCATACATGTTCTGCAATTATTCATTTTTTTCCTTCTTAGATTTTGATAAAATTAGGCACATTGCTCTTGAAATCAGTAAACCTACGACTATTTTTAGCCATTACTCTTTAAATAGTCCCAAAAGTAAGGGCAAAACATATGACACCCCAAACTTTACAATTTAACAGATAATCAAATAGCAAGCATATTACTCGATAAATACATACATATGTACATGCATACATCTGTATACATATACATGCATGCATACACATGCATGCATATATAGAAATATTACCCGAGCTTTCGACGTCTATAATGTGCTTGGGCTTATCATCACCATCATTGGTCCATGGTGCTGCAAGAAAAATGCATCATCTCAACTTAATTAGTGGGAATCCATTTGATAGTTCTAATTGATCTATATCAATTGGATAATTAAATGTATCTTGGTTTTCTTCTTCATTAAGAACTCTTTTATATTTAGAATATGCATAAGAAATTAAATTTAGAATGATACTTCAGAATTACTGATTTTCCTCCTCTCTTATTTGGAAAGTCATGAGATTGTATTGGAGAGTATCTAATGGGCATTTTGTAGAAGTTGTTATTATATATGATATATACCGTCATAGAAAAAAATTCCTTTTTCTTAGCTAGAAGGCAAAAACCTACTTAATGGAAACAAGCTCATCATCCTAAAGAAGTGGGATCGAGAAAGAAAAAGCAAAGGAGTTTCAATATTTGGAATTAGTAAAAAATAACAGAGTGAGGTATCAACTATAATTGAGTTTTTATTAGAGAGCTTAGAACTAGTTGCAAATAACGATACGTATATGGGAATTAAAATTTCTATCATGTTCATATCTTACAAGTCAATTGCCTTCTCAGAGGCATATACACAATTGTTTGTTATGTTTGAGTTTGCCTTGTTAAGCCTACTTCAAATCTTATAAGTTATACTTTACAGTTGCAGTTGGTTGTGGAACAGAGGAGGGTTAAAAGGATCATAGGGTTTTCTTTACTTATTTCACTTTAACATACCAAACACAAGAAAAAGTGACCAATCTTTTTCCTCATAAAATATAAAATTTTAAAAATAAAGGGAGTATTTTAAAATATAAGTAAAGCTAGTTTTGCATCAAATCTGGAAGATACTATGTAGAGTGAAATAGTTTATTCCAAGCTAGAAAGGGTTAGGGGTAAATCACTTAATTACTCTAATCTAATTTGGCATACTTGTGCTTAGCAACCAAAAGTACTAGGTTCAATTCTTGAATAGTAAATTCATGAATCTAGATATGAATAATATGACACGAATGGATCTCCCTCTCTCTCTTAATCCCTGTCAACTTATTCATAGACCAAACATAAGCTATATTTTATTTGGTTTGCACAATCAATGTTTCAGTTCATGTAACGACCTAGGACCACCCACAAGATGTTATCTAGGTTCTTTGGTCATGTATAAATATCTAAGATCTATGTATTATATAGCTGATGTAGGACTAAACACATATCCTTAAGGGTTCTTATAGTTTGCTTGTTATTGTAATCAAAAAGTAGGTTCTACCTTTTTTTGACTTAACGATCGATTTTGATGATGTATTAATATTCATTTTGAGAGAATGACTGTAGGATTTCTTAGGTTGCTTAAAGACTATACATAAACTCAAGAAAAAACCCTCTCTAAATAACTAAAGTTCATGTTTTTCAAAGAATTCAACATGTTTGAAAGAGAGGAATCAATCACTGGACATTAAGAGTCGACCCTTGAACTACCACAAGACCAAATAGAAGCTTTCAAGTTTTGGAAAGTTCATGAGTCGACTCTAAGGAAGCATGAGTCAAACTCGGCACTCTAAAGTGAGACTGGCATGCTCAAGAGTTGACCCCAAACTCAACTTCTCAATCGCAAGCTAGAGTATAATGAAAAAATGGCCTATTTATGAGTCAACCTCAAAGCTTAGTGAGTTGACCCCAACAAGCTAAGAGCCAACTGAAAGAATAATGTCCTACAAGCCAATTGCATGAGTGAGGTGATGGGATATTTTTTATATTGTATCTTTCAAACTCATGTAATTTGACATTAATTATTAATAAAATTAGATATTTTATTTTATAATATGCTGCATCTTAATATTTGTTTAAGATTATAATGAATCCCATAGATTAGGATAATGATTTTAGGACCATGATGAGATCATACTAGTGAGATCTAAATTCTTGATAGTCTTAATCTAAAATATTTTCAGTCGTAGAATCATTGAGTCAGAGATCAATGATATTGATAAGATTGGCACATCCTATGTATGCTCGACGGAGAGGATGATTGATCTTACAATCACTTATGTAGTGACACTAATATGAGGATATAGGTACTCATTAGAGAATGAGTTCACTGAATTAATCAAATGAGAGAATATCTGATGAAGCCTTATATGCATGTCAGTTGGTTGTTCTCTAATGAGAGTAGTGCAAGTGATTTTTAGACCTGAGATCACCATGGTACCTTATGTGTATGAATCTATATTTTTATTTATTCCCTAACTTGACTCTTTGAGCCTTATATGGGATATTTTAGACATGATGTAGTGTGCACAGAGGTTGTGAGTGGTCAACAAAAAATCGATCACTCCTTATAAGAGGAGAGAATATTCTATATGATCTCAAAGGTTGATGACTCAAGAAGTCTTTGGCCAAAATAGGATGATAATTAGAAAGAGTTTCTAATATATTATTAACTGAGTTATCATCTTCTGATTGAGATACATATACATAAGTATTTGGACTTGACATGATTCCATGCCCATAGCTCATCTGGGATGTTGTATGATCGAAGGATTGAATTACACGATAACTTATCACTGAAAGATATTTTTGATATTTCTATCAAATTTTTTATCTTCTAGATAGTCATGACATGTTGCGAGACATCAATCTTAAATTGTGGACTCACAAGATTTAAAAGAGTTTAATTCAAACATTAATTAGAAGGAGTTCTGATTAATTGATGCATTTGGACTGATCTAATCTAATCGGATTGGTTTAGGTCATGAGTCTGAGTCCACTGTTGGCTAGATATGAAACCTAATAGCTCACACACTTTAAAATTTGATCATAGTCTGATCTAATTAGATTTATTGTAAATCTTATAAATTTAATTAACTTGCTAGCACACGAATTAATTCAAGTTTTTAATTAGATTTAGTTTTAAAGTGTTTGAGCTAATCCTAATCTTGATGCCTTGACCTAATTAGATTAGGTTTGAACCTATGGATATTTATGTGTCTAAACCTTATCATATGAAAAAATTTCATGTGAAACCAACTCTCCACACCATGAATCCACATCAAATAAATGAAACGCCCCATAATAAATGGCACCTAGAAGGAAGAGTCCTTTTGGGCTACTTCTCTTAACTCCCTACCATGTATTTTCCATGCCATTTTTAATGGGACGTGCCATCAGATGGCTCGTTGGATTCTGGATGCAGAAAGGAGAGTCCTTTTGCTCTTAAAATTCCTCCATGCCCCTTTGATTTCATGCATTGGATTTATTTCACCGTGTGAGAAAACTTAAACACCAAGAGTTGGTTAAGCACCTCTTCTTACCTTATAAAAAGGGGGTGCTACAATGGGATGTGGTGTGAAAAAGAGAAGTATTTTAGGCATGAGATTGAGAGAAGAAAAGAAGAAAAATAATTTGAAAAAAAAAGATAAAAAAAAAGAGAGAGAAAAATAAAAAGAAATAACAAGAGAGAAAAGAAAAGACAAGAGTTGCTTGTCCTAGGATTTAGATTATTCAAGAGTTAGATATCTAAATCAGATTAAGGTATTCAAATCTTTTGAGAAAAGATATATGGTGTGATTCTGATGGAAGATTCGAAGGCTATCAGGCTATGGTGCAATATATTCTTGAAAAAAATCAGCAGTAAACTTATGAAGAAGGCTACAGCACTACATCAAATTGGGAAAGATCCTGATCTATTCTGTGTAGATCACTATTAGAGAATATCTACTTTGATGTCTTGTAGAGATCGTCCTACACCAGATCATCATCTTCGTGAAGGTATAATCTTTTATCTTATACGCATGCTGATTTGTTTGATTGAAATCTACAAGATAGTCCTAGGATTGTGTTTCGGTTAGCATATTTTAAGTGTTAAATTTTTTTTATAAAAATTTTTAAAAATTATATTCTATTGCACGATCGAAATCTAATAGTGATATCAGAGTCAATCTTATTAGTTTCAATTAAACTATATGTTATTATTGTAATATAGATTAGATCTGATTTATATGATACCATCGATTCATACATTGACTCTTTAAATAAAATTATTTTGGCCATGATCATAGTTAGACTTTAAATTTCAGTTACTATTTATAATTTATGATGATCTAAAATTTTATGATTCATGGTAGATTGATGCTTTAATTGATTTAATTAGGGTGCATTGGACTTAGGTCAATTATTGACTTGGTCAAGCCTAATTTGATTTAGATTTGAATCTGATATAATCCAAGTTGGATTAACATTCAAAATATTGACTCAAATCAAAATTTGACATGTGAATTAGATCAAAGGTTGAGTTCAAATCATAGTCCAATGAAATTGGCTCAAAAGTTGGACCAAAATCCTAAATACACCCAATATGATCCTAGGAATCACGATTTTGACATCGACATATGAATGATATTACAATTTGAATAACATATTTTAAATGCTTAATACTTGTCATATGCATATTCTATGTGATGTTAAAGTTAGGATGAGCCAGAGACCAACAAGTTTCTCAATTAAAAATTATATTAAATTATAATAGCAAAGTGTTAAGAATACTACCTATGCCTTCCTTCATGCTAAGTCGATGAGTATGTCAAAATCTGTAGTGGCTTTGTTGTGCTATCTACAAAATTTGCTATAGAAATTAATATGATATTGACTTAGTATATAATGATATTTATGGTATATTCAAATAGTATTGCTTTATTGTGCTATCTACAAGGATAGCATTGTTTAAGTATGACCATATATGAATGAAGAGTCTAATTTAATTAGAACACTATAGTTTGCTGTACTATCCACAAGACTATAGATATTTTAGAGGTAAAAAAAATGTTGAAAATTGTATGAGATGTAATTGATAAGAGCTACCTATTCTTGAATTTATGAATGCTTGTTGTACTATCCACAAGATATTTGTAAAGAATAGGAATCTCAACCCCACTTGGAAACAAGATAAAGTTTCTCATTTTCATACTTGAGGGCTATGAAATTTGCTAAATAAGTGTGAGACATAATTAGACAAAAGATTTAATCTAGTTATGAATATCATCATAAGTTATCCGCTTATATTTTATTTTTATATTTGTAGATTAACTACTTAGTGGCATCCTCATATTCACTGCGTGGTATTCTTAATACTAACAAATTGATCGGATCCAATTATGTGGACTTGTTGAAGAACTTGAGAATTATTTTCACATAGAAAAAAGTCTTCTAGATTCTGGATATACCTGCTCCCAATTCAATCGAAGAAGATACTACCGAGGAGGATAGGGTCACATACAAGATATGGCATAATGACAGTATGACTGTCAAATGTATCATGTTAGCCTCTTTGAGCAATAAGCTTCAAGGCAATATGAAGGCATGGATGTTTATTCCATACTCTTTAACTTAAAAAAGTTATATGGAGAATAAAGATGAACTGCTAGATATGAGATATCTAAGCAGTTATTTCGTGTCAGAATAACTGAAAGCACATCCATACAGACCCATATCCTTAAGATGATTGATCTGATCACTCACTTAAGACAATTAGACTTTGCTATGGATGGTGACCTGAGTCAGAATTTGATCTTGTAGTCACTCCCAAAATCCTCCTCATAGTTTATCATTAACTATTATATAAACAAACTAAATACAAGCTTACCTGAGTTGCTCAATATGTTGAAGACAGCTGAAAGCCATTTCAAGAGTGAAAAGGCACATGTTTTTCTTGTAGATAAGATCTTCAAGAAGAAAACAGGCAAAAAGAGTTCTAATAAAAGAAAAAAGATGAATCTTAAGACTAACATCTCCAAGAAAAAGATGAAAAGTGTCTCCACCAAAGGTACTTATTTCCACTATGGAAAAGAAGAATATTGGAAGAGGAATTGCAAGGATTACCTTACAAGTTTGAAGCAAAAGGAAGCAAATATTGTTAAAGATTTGTATATGATATAAACAAATTTATCATTTAGTACTTTAACTACAGATTTTTGAGTATTAGATACTGTCTGTAGTTCACACCTATGCAAATCATTGCAGGGTCTGCAAGAAATAAAGAAACTGAATGAAGGTGACTTTGTGCTGTTCGATACTAGTGAAGAGTCCATCAAGGCCGAAGTCGTAGGAACCATGTTGTTAAAGTTGCCTTTCAGTAATATTTTGGAATTAAAAGATTGTTATTACATGTCTAATTTAGTTAGAAATATTATTTCAGTACCTTTGTTACTTGAACATCATTTTGAAATAAAAGAAAAGGACAATACTTGCTTCATTTATTACTCTAACAAATTTTATAAAAATGCTTTTACTAATAATGGTCTTTTATTTCTGTCACTTAATGATAATGTTCTTCATATTGATCAAATAAAAAAAAAAAAGAGAAGATGTGAATGTCATATATCTCTGGCACTGTTGACTTGGTTATATTAATAAGTCAAGGATTAACAAATTATATAAAGAAAAGTTTTTTTATCCTTATAATTTTGAATCATATGAAACTTGTAAATCTTGTTTCATGGGTAAGATGATCAAGACTCCATTTACTGGGTATGAAGAAAGAGGAGTAACTTATTGAGCTTGGTACATATGAATGTTTGTGGCCCAATGTCAACTCAGATTAGAGGTGGATACTCTTATTTCATTATATTTACTGGTGATTATTTAAGATTTGGATATGTATATTTAATGAAATATAAATCTAAAGACTTTGATAAATTTAAGAAGTATCAAAGAATAATTAAAAAATAAACTAATTAGAGTATTCAAGATCTTCGATCTGATTGAGGAGGAGAGCACTTAACAAGTGAGCTTCTTGATCATCTTAAAGATAATGATATTCTCTCTACAAGGACTCCTCCTTACATTTTAGAATTAAATGGCATTACAGAAAGAAAGAATTGTACCTTATTAGATATGATGAGGTCCATGATGTGCTTCATAGATCTTTTGATTTTTTTCTGGAGATATGCTCTTGAGACCATAGTGTACATTTTTAACAAAGTACTAACTAAATCTGTTAGTAGTACTCCATATGAGATATAAAAAGAGAAGAAGCCCAGCCTTAAACATATGAAAATATGGTACTGTCTAGCTTATGTCAAGAATATTGAAGGACATAAGCTTAGTGCTAGATCAGATAAGTATAAATTTATAGATTATCCTAAGGAGAGTATAAGATACTACTTCTATAATCCTATTCAATAAAAGATATTTGTTAGTAGGTATGCTATCTTTTTGAAAAAAAGAATTTATCCAAAAAGGGACAGTGGGAGGATAGTTGAACTTGAGAAAGTTCAAGACCTACAATCTAACTAGAAGCAACAAGCGGATAGTCCACAAGTTGATCCTCAATCTAAAGTGCCCATTGATGAGACACAATCACTACACACACCTCTCTGAAGGTCAAGTAGAGTGTATAATGTACCACTTCGATATGGATTTATCATTAAGAATGATAATATATCATACATCATTGAGAATAATGATCCCAAGATCTATTCAGAAGCAGTCATGAGTAGTGACTCTGACAAATGGCTTGAAGTCATGAAATTCGAAATAGACTCCATGTATGTCAACCAAATTTGAATTTTGATTGATACATCTGAGGGCGTGACCCCAATAGGCTGCAAATAGATCTTTAAAAAGAAGATTGGAGTAGATGGTTAGGTAGAGACCTATAAAGTCAGGTTAATGGTAAGAGATTTTAGACAAAGATAAGATGTTGATTATGAAAAAATCTTTTCATTTGTAACCATGCTCAAGTCTATTCGGATTATGCTTGCTATCGCTACATGTCATGACTATAAGATCTGACAGATGGATGTCAAGACTATTTTTCTCAATAAAAATTTTGAGAAAAAAAATCTATATGACTCAATCAAAGAGATTTATCTCTAGTGGAAGGGCAAATCAAGTATACAAGTTAAAAAAATTTATTTACGAATTAAAGCAAGCATTGAAGAGTTGGAACATCCATTTTGATGAGATAGTCAAATCATTTGACTTTATCAAAAATATGGATAAATCATGTGTATATAAGAAGACTAATGAAAGTGCCATTATCTTTTTAGTCTTGTATGTGGATGACTACTACTCATTGAGAATGATATCCCTATGTTGCAATCGATCAAAATCTGACTATCACAAAAAATTTTCATGAAAGATTTGGATGAAGCATCTTGTATACTTGGTATAAAGATCTATAAGAATAGATCTAAGAGGATGCTGGCTTATCCAATCTAGATATATAGATCTAGTGTTGAAGAGATTCAACATGGATGGAAGTAAAAGAGGTTACTTACCCATGTGTTATGGCATACATCTCTCTAAGAAGATGTCTCTTAAGACACCTGAAGAGAGAAAGAGAATGAGTTCTCTTCTTATGCTTCGACTCTAAGATTGATTATATATACTATACTATGTATCCAACTTGATGTTGCTTATGCTTTAGGCATTGTAAGTAGATTTCAGACAAATCCAGAAGAGGATCATTGAAAAGCTGTGAAAAATATTCTCAAGTACTTAAGAAGGATTAGAGATACTTTTTTTATTTATGGTGGATCTGATATGAATAGAAGGTTTTACAGATTTTAATTTTTAATCTGATTCAGATGATAGCAAATCCATATCAGGATATGTATTTACTCTATATGGTGGCATAATAAGTTGGAAGAATTCCAAACAGTAAACTGCAGCTGACTCAGTTACTAAGATAGAATATTACTGCTAGTAAGACTGCTAAGAAAGCTATCTAGATGAAGCAGTTCATCTCAGAGTAGGGTGTGATTCTTGAGATTGAACGCCTTATGCTACTTTATTATGATAACACTGAAGCTATTGCTCAAGCTAAGAAACCGAGGTCTTATCACAAATCTAAGTACATTCTGAGGCAGTTTCATCTCATTTGAAAGATTGTCGAAAGATAAGATGTGATCATAGAATAAGTAGATATGAAGAACAATATAGCAGACTTGTTCACTAAGGTCTTATCACAATAGTAGTTTGATTGTCATCTAGATTGCATGGGCATCAAGTATAGAGATGATTGGTTTTAGTGTAAGTGAAAAATTGAAAGAATTATCATACAAGCCAATCGCATGAGTAATGCGATGGAGTATTTTCTATATTGTATCTTCTAAACTCATGTAATTTGATATTAATTATTAATAAAATTAGATATTTTGTTTCATTATATATAGCATCTTAATATTTGTTTAAGATTAAAATGAAATCCATAGATTAGGACAATAATTTTAGAATCATAATGAGTTCATGCCAGTAAGACCTAAATTTTTGATAGCTCTAATCCAAAATATTCTCAATCATAGGATCGTTAAGTCGGAGATCAATGATACCGATAAGACTGATACATCCTGTACATGCTCGATGGAGAAGATGATTGATCTCACAATCACTTGTATGGTGCACTAATACGAAGATGTGGGTGCTCATTATAGAATGAGTTTATTGAATTAACCAAATGAGAGAATATTTGATGGATCCTTATATGCATGTTAGCTGGTTGTTCTCTAATGGGAGTAATACAAGTGATTCTTAAACCTGAAATCACCATGGTACCTTATGCATACAAATCTATATTTTAGTTCATTTCCTAACTTGACTCTTTGAGTCTTATATGGGATATTCTGGATATGGTGCAATATATATGAAAGTTGTAAGTGGTCAATAAGAAATCGATCACTCTTTATAAGAGAAGAGAACATCCTATATGATCTCAAAGATTAATGACTCAAGAAGTCTTTAGCCAAAGTAGAATGATAATTAGAAAGAGTTTCTAATGTATCATCAACTAAGTCATCATCTTCTGATCAAGATACATATAGATAAATATTTGGGCTTGACATGATTTTATGCCATAGCTCATTTGGGATGTTGTATGATCGAAGGATAGAATTGCACAGTAACTTACCATTGAAGGATATTTTTGATATTTTTACTAAATTTTATGTCTTTCGGATAGTCATGATATGTTGCTAGACATCAATCTTGACTTATGGACTCACAAAAATTAAAAGAGTTTAATTCAAAAATTAATTAGAAAGAGTTTTGATTAATTAATATATTTGGATTGATCTAATCTAATCGGATTGGTTTAGATCATGAGCCTGAGTCTACTGCTGGTTAGATATGAAATCTAATGGATTACACACTTTGAGATTTAATCATAGTATGATCTAATTGGATTTATTGTAAATTCTATGAATTTAATTAACTTGCTAGCACATGAATTAACCCAAGTTCTCGATTAGATTTAGTTTTAAAGTATTTAAGCTAACCCTAATCTTGATGCCTTGACCTAATTAGGTTAGGTTTGAACCTATGAACATTTAGGTGGCTGAACCTTATCACATGAAAGAGTTCCATGTGAAACCAACTCTCCACACCATTAATATATGCTAAATAAATGAAATGCCCCATGATAAATGGTGCTTAGAAGGAAGAGTCCTTCTGAGCTACTTCTCTGAACTCCCTGCCATTTATTTTCCATGCCATTTTTAATAGGATGCACCATCAGATGGTGCCTTGGATTTTGGATGTAGAAAGGAGAGTCCTACTCTTAAAATTTCTCCACGCCCCTTTGGTTTCATGCATTGGATTTATTTCAACGCATAAGAAAACTTAAACGCCAAGAGTTGGTTAAGCGCCCCTTATTACCTTATAAAAAGGGAGTGCTACAATGGGATATGGTGTGCAAAAGAGAAGTTTTTTAGGCATGAGATTGAGAGAAGAAAAGAAGAAAAAAAATCTGAAAAAAAGATAAGAAAAAAATAGGAAGAGAAAAATAGAAAGAAATAATAAGAGAGAAAATAAAAGGCAAGAGTGAAAAGAAAAGGCAAGAGTTGCTTATCTTAAGATTTAGATTATCCAAGAGTTGGATATCTAAATCAAATTAAGGTGTCTAAATCTTTTGAGAAAAGATTTTTGGTGTGGTTCTAGTAAAAGATTCGAAGGCTATCAGACTGTGGTGCAATCCAATTTTGAGAAAAAAAATCAGCAGTGAACTTATGAAGAAGGCTGCAGCACTACATCAAATTGAAAAGGATCCTGATCAATCCTGTGTAGATCATCATTGAAGGTTAAATCAGATTTGATGAGTTATCCTGAACTTATGTCTTGTCAGGACTCACGATAGAAGAATTGAATCACACGGTAACTACACATAGAGGTTCATCATTCAGTTCTGCTAGGTTACCACCGCATAGTACTAGTTGTCACTGGTAGATCATGAGACTAATTAAGAATTATTTTAATGATCAATAATTTTTAATTGACTAAATTGAAAAGATTTCAATCCATTGAAAAGAGTTTCAATGATATTGATGATGGAGATCATAATATTTTTCATTACTAGATAGAACTAAATCTATGGGATCATACAAACAAGAATTTTGGTCTAGGATTGCACAATTGGGCTAGTGTAGTCTAATCGGATTAGGACTAATTAAAGTTCTAGCTTTGGATTTAAAAAAATTATGCTAGTATATGGTTAAACCTATTTTCTGCTACTTGATTTGGGTCTCCTATTGGTTAGGGCTCAACCAAGTCGAAGCAAGTACTAATTGGGCACCAAGAGTTGGTGCACCCAAGTATTATTAACCACCTAATCAGATTAGGTTGGAGTTGGCACCCCACATGGTTTCTTCACCATGATGAGTGGGTGCACACCCACATGGATGAGATCCATGTGTGTGTCACCCACTTGGAGATAAGGGAGGGAGAGAGAAGGAGATAAACCCCATCCTTTTGTTGATAAGGATAAGAATGAGGAGGTTACATTTGATTCAAATATGGATTTGAATTCAGATTGAAACTTGAAGTGTTTGAATTTGAATCATGGGAGAATCGGTTTGGGCGACAACCACCTTTTCCAAGTCCATGCCAATCTAATTTTTCTCTTGCTTTTGTGTGACAAAATGAAGGGAGAAAGTAGATGGGATGGTGCCTTAGTAGAGTCCTTCTGCTTTAAGGCATTTGATCCGATCAAATGTCTATGAAAGGGCCCCTGTCAAATGGTTTGACATGATTTATAATCAAAAGAAAAATCTCAGACCCCTCCTCTCATATCCATGCCTCCTCTCCTTATTCTCTCTGATCTCTTCTCCTCTCCCATGTCCAAAGGTGTTGGGCGGCCCATCTGATGGTGTCGAGTTCCATCCAATTTACGCAAAGGAACGAGAAGACTGCGATCAAGCATTGATCGAAATTCCATCAGAGATCAGATCAAAGGTTGATCCAAGAGTTTGCAAATCCTTCTAGGAGTAGGTGGATTAAAGATAGAGAAAGCATCCTGTCCGAGTCTGAGTGGATATCTATAGAGGTCGGATATGTGTGTGGCTCAACAGCAAACTTCACAACTCCACGATCATCGGACTGTGGAGTTTATCTACCCACACAAGGTGATGTGATCATCTTATAATCTAATTTAAATTATTTAAATCTTTATTTTTCTCTGAATCTAGATGCATGATCGATCTGGCCACGATCGAGATTGGATCTTAATCGGATCGTATATTGGATAAATTTTTTTTGAATTCTGCTGCACCCTAACCTGATCGATTGGGTGTGCGATCATTCTTTCAACTGGTATTAGAGTCAGGTTCTAAAGATCATGCATCTAAGATTAAGATCAGATCTAAATCAAATTAGATCTGAGTTGTGTTTAGATCTAAATTAAAAATCAATTAGATCTAATTTAGTACTTGAATCTAAAATTAGATTAGATCTAGATTTTAGCTTTTCGATATGATCAGCATGTCTGAAATTAGATATGTATTTTATGCTCTTATTAGATCTAATTTTTATATTTAATCTGAAAGTTATAATTAGATCCGAGACTTAAGATTAGTAGAATAAAAATCAGTAACCTAATTAAGTGCATAAAATTTAACATAATTGTTATGTTGCATGAGATACATAAATCAGAATATTATGATTACAATCTGATTTTATGTGAAGCATGAGATGTTTAAATTTGGTATATATGTGATATGTAGATCTAGTTTAATTTTTAAGTAGCCTAGTACTCCTTAAAATCTATGGTAAAGACTGTCCTACTATAGAGAACTATGGTGGAAGAGGTGCCTGCATGAATTGAGAGGAAGAATCGTGAAAAAAAGAAACTTAATTTTTTACAAAATCTTAGATCCAAAATCTTAGAATCTTTTATATATATGTTGCATATTTAAGTTATTTAGATCTGAAAAATTATTTTCATATCTAAACTAGAGCTTTTAATAATGCACATATGATCAAAAAATTTGTATGAGATACAATTAATATAGTTTAGATCTAAAATTATTTTGATATCTAAGCTAACCTATGTTCATAATATACTTAATTAAGAATTAAGATATGAAACTAAGAGATCTAAAATTAAGAATTTAAGATCTAATTTCATTGCATAAGATATGGAGTTATGGGTATGGATAGCTCAATTAGGTTTAGTTTTGGATGGTTGATCAAATCAAATCAAAAATTGATTAGGATTAGGTAAAGTATGCTCATGATCAATTCAATTATTGTAGATTGGTCAGATCGATCAACAATTGCATGTTGTCGATCAACTCAAAGACCTAATTTGGTTCAGTGGTTCAAGTCCGAGTCTAGGCTGATTTATTCAATTTTAATTGATCAATTGGTGTTTAAGATAAGTCTCGATCATGATTTTTAATTGGAATCATGCTTATCTGGTCATGAATAAATGGTATCTAAGGAAAGCATCTGCAATCCTCCCAATAATCACACTTATCTGGCCAACTTCATCGATTAAGTTTTGAATTAGGTTGCTTAATGATTTGAGCTAGCCTATGCTCCTAGGTTAGTCATAACCATGCTGACGAAATTAAGGGTAAGACCTAAATCCAAATTTTCTTATTAAATATTAAGTCTAGCGGTCTTCCACCGTTATAGTTGTGTGGGCTCTTTTTAGGATTGACTGTTCTCAGCTGGTCATAGTGGTTCAGTTACACAGAAAAGATGCAACTACGCTATTGGCATGAGATGCTATAGGGTGGAGATGGCATTGGGCTCAATATTTTGGATATGGTGAGGGTCCCAATAATAGCTCTATGTCACGTAAACGGTGGGTTTGACTTAACTAATGAGTGAGCCAATATTCGAGCATGGTGAGGTTTCATGAATTAGAGATCAAGATTGGCTGCAATATATTTAGAGAAATATTGGACAAGAGTTGTCCACTCATTAGCTGACCCATCACTAATAACTGTTAGATAAGGTGGTGAGTCAATCGGTGAGACTACAGCATCTACTAAAAATTCTTAATCATGAAGATTTTTATTTCTCTATCAGGAGTGTGTCAGGGATCCAAAAAAATAATGAAAGCATAAATTTATTTTTAAAATAAAATTTTAAAATAAATTGATTAAGCAATAATAAAATCTAACTAAAAATTTTATCTTTGTAGAAAATGTCTACTTCAAATCTCCTTGCCTAAATCTTAGAGATAAATAGATTGATCAGACCTAATTTTAAGGATTGACTCCAAAACTTAAAGATTGTCTTGAGTTCTGAAAAAATTACCAATGTACTTGACTAGGACCGTATCCCTCTTCCAATCCATCTGACTACTGATCAGAGAGCATCTCATGAGAAGTGATTTGATGATGATTACAAAGTTAGGTGCTATGTATTGGCCTCCATGTCTAATGAATTGCAACGCCAACATGAAGACATGAAGATTGCTAAAAAAATTTTGACTCACTTGTAAGAGTTATATAGTGAGTAGAGTCATGCAGCCCACTACAAAGTATCCAAGCAATTTTTCAAAGCAAAAATGCGTGATGGGCAGTCAATCCATGATCACTATTTGATAATGATCAAGGATCTTGAAGAGTTTGAGAAGCTCGAAATATCGATGGACAAGGAGTTGCAGATTGATCTCATTCTGTAGTCTCTTACGGATTCGTATGGACAATTTACAGTAAACTTTCATATGAATAAGATCCAATATACTATTGCTGAGTTGATGAATATGCTGGTTATAATTGAGAAAATTTTGAAAAGCTTAAAGGGCTCTTTACTTACTGTGGAACAGACTTCTTCCAAAAGAGAGTCTACTGGGAAGAAAAAAAATCCATGAAGAAACAAAAGATAGAGAGCAAAAAGAAGAAAAAGAAGGTGGTTCCAAAGAAGAAAGCCATAAAGAAAGAAAAATATTTTCATTGTAACACTGACGGCTACTGGAAAAGGAATTACCTAACTTATCTGGCGAGTCTGAAGAATAAGAGGAAAGGTAGATCTTTTGAAGGTATGCTCGTTATAGAAACTAACCTAATAGTTTCTTCTACATCCAGTTGGATGATTGACTCTAGATCTAGTGCTCACCTATGTACTTTTTTACAGGATCCTGAGGATAGTAGAAGGCTGAGAGAAGGAAAAATGATCCTATGCATCGAGAATGGAGTAAAGGTTGCTACTATGGCTGTGGAGATATACCCTCTTCGACTGTTGTCAGACACTATTTTAATTTTGAGAGACTATTATTTTATACTTGCTGCGAGCAAGAATCTTATTTCCGTCTCTTGCTTAACGCAAGATGATTATGTAATAAGTTTCTATAAGGATCACTATAATATTTTTCTTGAAAATAATAAAATTGAAGTGGTTTTTTTATTAATGATCTCTTTTAGTTACATGTTAATGTTTCTGTGAATTATATTGAGCAAAATATGAATGTCGTAGGATCTAAATGATCTAGAGATAATGTTAACGAAAAGTATTTATGGCACCTAAGGCTAGGTCACATTGGAGAAGCAGGATTAATAGATTGGAGAACATCAGACTGTTGGATCCGTTGACTTGCTAGTCATATCTAATCTGTGAATCATGCCTTCAGAAAAAAATGCTCAAGCTATCCTTTGTAGGACACAAGAAAAGGACCATAGAGATAATTGCTCTAATGTATTTAGATGTGTGGGCCCATTCAATGTACCGGCCAGAGGAGATTATCTCTACTTCATATCCTTTATCGAAGACTTTTCATGTTATGGGTATGTTACCTTATGCGATACAAGTCTGAGGCCTTTGAAAAGTTCAAAGAATTCAAAAATAAAATGGAGAAGCAAACTAAAAAATTTCTTAAGATTCTTCGATCAGATCGAGGAGATGAATACCTTAGTAAGAAATTTCTAAGTTACCTCAAGAAGTATGACATAGTTTCACAGTGGACTCTACCTAAAACACCTCAACTCAATGGATTTTCAGAATGGAGAAATTAGATCCTATTAGATATGGTTTGATCCATGATGAGCTCATCGATCTTTTTATTTTTCTTTAGTGACATAGTCTACTGACTGCTATTTATGTACTGAATAGGATTTCTTCTAAAATCATTCTTACCACACCATATGAGATGTGGCATAGTAAGAAATTGAGGTTGAGTCACC
>NC_025994.2:82158390-82256668 GCF_000442705.2 Elaeis guineensis
CCATTGTTTGCTTCAAGGGTAATGAATTGAGTTTTATCATCCATCATGTACCTTGAGCAGTCACTATCAAGATATTATCTTCTTTTTCTTTCATTGGCTGCAAGATGCACCTCCTCTTCTTCTACCATGAGATATAGATTAATCAACTCGTAATTTTTCTCATCGAAGCTTGAGTCATCACTATCGCTCTAGGTGGCCATCATAGTTTTTTTTTAATCTTTTTTATGAATTTCTTGAGGAGAAGGTAGTCGACTTTGAAATATTCAAACTTCTTATATTCATAACACATAGGCCCCTCCTTTTTTTCTTTTTTCTTGCTTGACTATTGTTTGGGAAAGATTTTTTTCTGACATTTTGCCTCTTTTTCTTCATAAATCTTTGAAATTCTAGGTGACAAGAGCCATATCATCATCCTCATCTTCATCATTCAATTCTTTACATTCTTCCTCATCCTGACTTAGGGACAATGGTCTTCTTTTTCTTTACTTCCTCTTCATTATTTTGCTTTATAATCAGTGCATGAGTCATGAGTGACCAAGTAATTCTTCCAAAGATAGAGTATTGAGATCTTTAGCTTCTTAAATTGCTTCACCTTTGCCTTCCAAGCTCTAGAAACTAACCTAAGAATTTAATGAATTAGCTCACTGGTAGAATAAGATTTTCCTAGGCTCTTAAGACCATTAACAATATTAATGAATCTAGTAAATATTTTGGTTATGATTTTTTATTTTATTTTAAATAATTTATTTTTATGCACAAGCATATTGATTTTAGATTCTTTCACTTGATTGGTACCCTTATGGGTAACCTTTAATCTATCACATATTTTCTTAGCAAAAATATAAATAAAAATTTTATTGAATTTATTTGCATCTAATGAGCAATATAGAACATACATAACTTTAGCATTTAATTGAACCATCCTCTTATCTAGATCATCCAAATTTTTTTCGAGTTTGGAAGCGACAATGCCATCTATTATGATTTTGAGTGTCTGTGAACTAGTGATTATGATACTCTTAGGATTATAATCAAGTGTTTGAATGAATATGTGCATGCATGCTTTCCAATATATATAGTTTGTGCCATTAAACAAACAGGGTCTATTGATAGATTGCCCTTCAGTAAAAGATGCACTAATTTGAGTTGCCATTTGATCTTTAACTCTTGATCATTAGATTAGATCAATCTAAGCACCAAGCTTTGATACCACTTATTACCCAAAGAGACACCTATGAGGGGGCATGAATTAGATTTTTCAAAAATTCAAACTTTGTGTGCACAATTTACAATCTGTGTGAAGTATGGTGGAAGAATGCTAAGCTACATATGAAGCAAAGATGCAAATATGAAGCAACCAAGAACACCAAATATACACAAACAAACACCATTGTTAAGTCTCAACTCAGTCTAGAGGGGGAATGAATAGATTGAGTCTAAGTAAAAGCTTAAACACTTTGGCAATATTTAAAATAATGATAATCAAAAAATAATAAGAGAAGTAACAGAGAGAAAAAGAGGGATACAAGGATTTATCATAGTTCACAACTCAATCTAAGTTGTTACATCCACTCCAAAGGATTTAACCTTAGATTTTTTTTGACTATGAATAGCAGCAAATTACACCAATAGCAGCGAATTACAACAACAATAGCAAATACAACAGCATCAACAAGCTACAGCAATAGCAATAAGTAACCTATGGAGACCCAACTTAAATCAAGTTGAGCAAAGCTCTCTCAAGCTAACTTGTCTCTACAAGATTGATTTGATGAACATTGGAGAACTTTCTTTTTTAATTTGATTTAATCTTCAATGATTGCAGGAATCACTCAAATCTGATTTGATTTCTAATGACTCATGATTTGCTTATATGTTTCCTCTTCAATTTGATTTGATTTTCTAAATTTGATTTGATCTTCAACGATTGCGTAAATCACTAAAATCTAATTTGATCTTCAATGACTCATGATTTGCTAGTCTATTTCCTCTTTAGTTTGATTTGATTTGATTTGCTGTGTGTTTCCAAATCATCTTTTGAAAAATTTTTCTTCCATACTCAAATCTAATTTGTTGTGTGTTTCCAAATTAGTTTTTGAAAAACTTTCCTTCTGGACTCAAACCAGATTTGCTATGTGTTTCCAAATCATCTTTTAAAAAACTTTCCTTTTGTACTCAAATCTAATTTGCTATGTGTTTCCAAATTAATTCTAGCTATTTGTATTTGAAATTCTCAATCTTCTTTGATTCTAGAGAAATCTTCTTTGATTCTATATTTAAAATTCTAATCTCAATCTTCTTTGATTTTAAAGAAATCTTCTTTGATTTTATATTCGAAATTCTAATTTCAATCTTTTTTAATTCCATAGAAATCTTATTTGATTTTGTGTTATCCTTTTTTAGCAATTTATTCAGATGCCTTCACCATATGTTTAAATGACTTGATTTTGGCAATATTTCTAGACCAACTAGTTCGAATCCAATCACCACCTGATCGAATATGTTCGAACAAATTTTTAACTCAATTAGTTCGAATGTCTTTAATGTTCTGCATTTACAACTTAAAACTCAAATTTTATCTGTACTTGTTTGTTATCGTCAAAACTAAAATAAATGTAGATCTTAAGTCAAGCCACCATAAATTTATAATGGTTTGATACCAAGCTCAGCAGGTACATCTACTCCTCAAGCCATCCTTGAGAATTTCACTATAATCTCTTCAAAATTATAACTTAATTATTTTTTGAGCTCATAATCAAAATCTAATTGATTTTCTACATAGAAATCAACCAAAACCACATGCTTAAGCCAATCCTAGGTTTTACAATAATCCTAATCTAATTTTAGGCATGGATAGACCTTTCTTCAAGTTTAAAGTCCAATTGAAACTTATTTACAACGAATAATGAAGGTAGAAATAATAGCATAAAGAAAAAACTCCTAAAGAGCAAATAAAAATCGATGAAACTCTTTAGAGGATAAGTTGAGGAAGCTTGACAATCAATGCACTAAGTGAAGGAATGATCGTACGCCCAATCGATCAAGTCAGGGTGTAGTAGAATTTAAAAATTTTTGATCCAACGTGCAATCTGATTAAGATCTAATCTCAATCATGGTCAAATCGGTCATGCATCTAGATTAAAAAAAAAAATTTAAATAATTTAAATCAGATTATAAGATGATCACATCACTTTGCGCGGATAGATGAGCTCCACAGTTCGATGATCATGGAGTTGTGAGGTTTGCTGTTGAGCTACGCATGCTTCCAACCTCTATAGGTATCCACTTAGACTCAGACTAAGATGCTTTCTCCATCTTTAATCCACCTACCCCAAGATGGATTTACAAACTCTTGGTCAGCATTGGATCTGATCTCTGGTAGGGTTTCGATCAATGCTTGATCGTAGCCTTCCCATTCCTTCATATAAATCGGATGGAACTCGATACCTCGACACCACCAGATGGGCCGCCCAACATCTTTGGACATGAGAGAGGAGGAGAGATTGGAGAGAAGAGGGAGAGAAGGCATGGATGTGAGAGGAGGGATCTGGGATTTTTCTTTTGATCATAAATCATGTCAAACCATTTGACAGGGTCCCTTTTATAGACATTTGATTGGATCAAATGCTTTAAAGCAAAAGGATTCTGCTAAGGCACTACCCTATCTGATTTCTCCCTTCATTTTGTTGCATAAAAGCAAGAGAAAAATCAGATTGGCATGGACTTGGATAAGGTGATTGTCGCCCAAACCAATCCTCCATCGATTCAAATTCAAACATTTCAAATTTGAAGTTGAATTTAAATTTGAATTCAGATATAACCTCCTTATTCTTATCCTGATCAGCAAGAGGATAGAGTTTATCCCCTTCTCTCTCCCTCTCTTATCTCCAAGTGGGTGACACACACATGGATCTCATCCAAGGGGGCGTGCACCCTGTCATCATGGCGAAGAAACTGCATAGGGTGCCAACATTTAGCACCCCTCCAACCTAATCTGATTAGGTGGTTAATAATATCTGGGTGCACCAACTCTTGGTGCCTAATTAGAGCTTGCTTCAATTTGGTTGAGCCCTAACCAATAAGAGACCCAAATCAAATAGGAGAAAATGGGTTTAACCATACGCTAGCATAGTTTTCATAAATCCAAAGCTAGAACTTTAATTAATTCCAATCCAATCAGACTACACTAGCCCAATTATGCAATTCTAAACCAAAAACTTTATTTATGTGACCTCATAGGTCCAATTCTATCTAATAGTGAGAAATATTGTGATCTCCATCATCAGTATCATTAAAATTCTTTTCAATAGATTGAAATCTTTTCAATTCAACCAATTAAGAATCATTGATTATTAAAATAATTTTTAATTAGTCTCACAATCTACTAGTAACACCCAGTAGTAAGTAGTGGCAGCCCAGAAAACTGAATGATGAACCTCTAGGTATAGTTACCATATGATTCGGTTCTTCTATCATGAGTCTCGAGAAGGCATAGGTTAAGGATAACTCGTCAAATATGATTCTTGTCATATGTTAGAATCAATTGATTCGAGTCTCATATGAAATCTTATGAAAATATCTTTTCATCATTCATACTACATGACCATAGGTTTTAGGACTCAATCCCATGATCTACATAGGACACTCTTCTTCTATCGAGATCGATAGATCTCATCTTGATGCAATCCAATTCTTACAATAAACATACTACAGCCAACATACATCTCAATACTCTATCTGACTAGGAGATTGAGTTATGGTATAGTCAAACTACAGCACCGTCAAGGTGAACAATCGATGCATCTCAGGTCAGAGAACTAAAGACATTACTGCAACATCGAATATATCACTGACGAGAAGGTAGATATCCTAGTGATTACTCGAGGTTAGTCATGCTCAGTATCCTTGTTCCTAACAAGCACTTGCTCTTTCGCTCCAATGTCTCCACATCATATGATTCAAGACTCATCTATTCGAAAGAAGCGATCATGCACTAATTTTTTTGGATCAATCATCATCCTTATGACGATCCTACAATCGAAAGCAATTCATGAGTTAACTAATGATAACACATATCTCAAATCTCAACTCTTGAGAGTATGTATTATCATACCCATTAACTCAATGGATGATACACAGATACAATAAACATAAATGTAAATGGATAAAAATTAAATTTTATTAATATAAAAGTCAATCATGCAAAATATGTCCTAAAAAAATTTTGCAAGCATCGGCCAATCTGGCTTCTAGGTCATACATCTAACAAACTCCCACTTAATCTAAAGCCAATTGACTACAAATCTAAGTCCCATCTTCTTAAAGTGAATTTCAGTCTTTTGCTGGCTCAATTGCTTCATAAGTAGGTCAACCATATTATCCATAGTATCGACTCTCTTCACATTGATATATCCTTTCTCGAGATAATCACGGATGAGGTGGAACCACTGCTCGATGTGCTTGAATTTTTGATGAGACCTCGGCTCCTTAGCAAGGACTATGACGTCGTTGTTATCGTAGAACAATGGGATGGCATCTGATGGCATCACACCTAGCTCCATAATAAACTTTTTGAACCAGAATACCTCCTTAGCAGCTTCTGATGTAGTGATATATTCTGCTTCCATAGTGGAGTCTGCAATAAGAGACTAGTTGGAACTCTTTCAGCTTACAGCACCACTATTGTACAAGAAAATACTACCTGATGTCAACTTTCGATCATCAACGCAAAACATAAAGTCTGAATTAATATAATTTTATACCCTCAATTCTCCATTATCAAAGATCAAAGACATATCCTTAGTCCTTCTCAAGTACTTAAGGATACATTTTACAGAAGTCTAGTGTTCTTCTCCTGGATTAGACTGATATCTGCTTATGACACTAATGGCATGGGCAATATCAGGTCATGCACAAAGTATGGCGTACATGAGACTTCCTATAGCCAAAGCATAAGGGATCTTGCTCATGCACTCTATCTCTTTTAGTGTGTTGGGTCACATTTTCTTAGAGATATGGATACCATATCTGAAGGGTACAAGTCTTCTCTTGAAGTTTTCATGTTGAACCTCTTCAGCATCTTCTCAATGTACATCTTCTATGACAATTCTAGCATCCTTCTAAATCTATCTCTATAGACTTTATCCCCAAAATAAAGGATGCCTCTCTTAGATCTTTCATAAAAAATTTTTTAGACAACCATACTTTTATTGAGGTTAATATAAAAATATTATTTCCAATTAAGAGTATGTCATCCATATACAATACGAGAAATGTGATAGCGCTCTTATTGATCCTTTTGAAAATACATAGTTTCTCTTCATTTTTGATGAAATCAAATGATTTGATTACATCATTGAAATGTACATTCCAACTTCGAGATGCTTGTTAGAGTCCATAAATAGATCTTTACAGTTTGCAAACCTTGTGATCACTATCATTGGAAGTAAAATCAAGTGAATATTTCATATAGATATCTTCCTCAGGATATCCATTTATGAATGTCATTTTCACATCCATTTATCATATTTCATAGTCAAAATGTTCTACAACGGCAAGGAATGTGCGGATGGACTTAAGCATAGCCACAGGCAATAAGGTATCATGATAGTCAATGCTTTCGCATTGACTATAACCTTTTGCTATGAGCCTAGCTTTAAAGGTCTCTATCTTTTCATCTGTACCAACCTTTCTCTTGTAGATCTATTTACACCCAATAAGTACAATACCTTCGAATAAATCCATGAAGGTTCAAATTTGGTTTAAGTGCATCGAGTTAATTTCTGACTTCATTGCCTTTAGCCATTTTTCGGAGTCAATATCTGATATCACCTCGCTATAGGTTTTGAGATCATCTCTATATATCTCATTTTTTGTGAGAAATATTTCTTTTACTTTCTCCGAGAAAATACCAAAGTACCTCTTAGGAGGAAAGAAAATCCTACTAGACTTATGAGGTGGAGGAGGAGATGCGTAGATTGGCTCTAACTAAATTGGTTCCATAGGTTCCAAGACTCATTACTCTTCAAAAACTTTCTCCTTGAGCCCAATCTATCTTCCGATGCCTCCATCTTGAATAAATTATTTTTCAAAAAAGACTGCATGTTGACTCATAATCACATTATGATCTTTTAGAAGATAGAAATAATATCCTAAAGACTCCTTAGTATATCCAGTAAAATGAACCTTAAGGGACCTTGTATCTAACTTGTCCATCTGTTATTTTTTGATATAGACTGGATAACCCCAAATCTTGAGGTGACTCGACCTCAATTTCTTATTATGCCACATCTCATATGGTGTGGTAAGAATGATTTTAGAAGAAATCTATTCAGTACATAAATAGCAATCAGTAGACTATGTCACTAAAGAAAAATAAAAAGATCGATGAAGCTCATCATGGATCAAACCATATCTAATAGGATCTAATTTCTCCATTCTGAAAATCCATTGAGTTGAGGTGTTTTAGGTAGAGTCCACTGTGAAACTATGTCATGCTTCTTGAGGTAACTTAGAAATTTCTTACTAAGGTATTCATCTCCTCGATCTGATTGAAGAATCTTAAAAAATTTTTAGTTTGCTTCTCCATTTTATTTTTGAATTCTTTGAACTTTTCAAAGGCCTCAGACTTGTATTGCATAAGGTAGACATACCCATACCATGAAAAGTCTTCGATAAAGGATATGAAGTAGAGATAATCTCCTCTGGCCGGTACATTGAATGGGCCCACACATCTAAATGCATTAGAGCAATTATCTCTATGGTTCTTTTCTTGTATCCTACAAAGGATAGCTTGAGCATTTTTTTCTGAAGGCATGATTCACAGATTAGATATGACTAGCAAGTCAAAGGATCCAACAGTCTGATGTTCTCCAATCTATTAATCCTGCTTCTCCAATGTGACCTAGCCTTAGGTGCCATAAGTACTTTTCATTAACATTATCTCTAGATCATTTAGATCCTATGACATTCATATTTTGCTCAATATAATTCACAGAAACATTAACATGTAACTAAAAGAGATCATTAATAAAGAAACCACTTCAATTTTATTATTTTCAAGAAAAATATTATAGTGATCCTTATAGAAACTTATTACATAATCATCTTGCGTTAAGCAAGAGACGGAAATAAGATTCTTGCTCGCAGCAAGTATAAAATAATAGTCTCTCAAAATTAAAATAGTGTCTGACAACAGTCGAAGAGGGTATATCTCCACAACCATAGTAGCAACCTTTACTCCATTCTCGATGCATAGGATCATTTTTCCTTCTCTCAGCCTTCTACTATCCTCAGGATCCTATAAAAAAGTACATAGGTGAGCACTAGATCTAGAGTCAATCATCCAACTGGATGTAGAAGAAACTATTAGGTTAGTTTCTATAATGAGCATACCTTCAAAAGATCTACCTTTCCTCTTATTCTTCAGACTCGCCAGATAAGCTAGGTAATTCCTTTTTCAGTAGCCGTCAGTGTTACAATGAAAATATTTTTCTTTCTTTATGGCTTTCTTCTTTGGAACCACCTTCTTTTTCTTCTTTTTGCTCTCTATCTTTTGTTTCTTCATGGATTTTTTTTCTTCCCAGTAGACTTTCTTTTGGAAGAAGTCTGTTCCACAGTAAGTAAAGAGTCCTTTAAACTTTTCAAAATTTCCTCAATTGTAACCAGCATATTCATCAACTCAGCAATAGTACATTGGATCTTATTCATATGAAAGCTTACTGTAAACTGTCCATACGAATCCGTAAGAGACTACAGAATGAGATCAATTTGCAACTCCTTGTCCATCAATATTTCGAGCTTCTCAAACTCTTCAAGATCCTTGATCATTATCAAATAGTGATCATGGATTGACTGCCCATCATGCATTTTTGCTTTGAAAAATCACTTGGATACTTTATAGTGGGCTGCATGACTCTGCTCACTATATAACTCTTACAAGTGAGTCAAAATTTTTTTAGCAGTCTTCATGTCTTCATGTTGGCATTGCAATTCATTAGACATTGAGGCCAATACATAGCACCTAACTTTGTAATCATCATCAAATCACTTCTCATGAGATGCTCTCTGATCAGTAGTCAGATGGATTGGAAGAGGGATACGGTCCTAGTCAAGTACATTGGTAATTTTTTCAGAACTCAAGACAATCTTTAAGTTTTGGAGTCAATCCTTAAAATTTGGTCTGATCAATCTATTTATCTCTAAGATTTAGGCAAGGAGATTTGAAGTAGATATTTTCTACAAAGATAAAATTTCTAGTTAGATTTTATTATTGCTTAATCAATTTATTTTAAAATTTTATTTTAAAATAAATTTGTGCTTTCATTATTTTTTTGGATCCCTGACATACTCCTGATAGAGAAATAAAAATCTTCATGATTAAGAATTTTTAGTAGATGCTGTAGTCTCACCGATTGACTCACCACCTCATCTAACAGTTATTAGTGATGGGTTAGCTAATGAGTGGACAACTCTTGTCCAATATTTCTCTAAATATATTGCAGCCAATCTTGATCTCTAATTCATGAAACCTCACATGCTCGAATATTGGCTCACTCATTAGTTAAGTCAAACCCACCGTTTACGTGACATAGAGCTATTATTGGGACCCTCACCATCTCCACCCTATAGCATCTCATGCCAATAGCGTAGTTGCATCTTTTCTGTGTAACTGAACCACTATGACCAGCTGAGAACAGTCAATCCTAAAAAGAGCCCACACAACTATAACGGTGGAAGACCACTAGACTTAATATTTAATAAGAAAATTTGGATTTAGGTCTTACCCTTAATTTAGTCAGCATGGTTATGACTAACCTAGGAGCATAGGCTAGCTCAAATCATTAAGCAACCTAATTCAAAACTTAATCGATGAAGTTGGCCAGATAAGTGTGATTGTTGGGAGGATTGCAGATGCTTACCTTAGATACCATTTATTCATGACCAGATAAGTATGATTCCAATTAAAAATCATGATCGAGACTTATCTTAAACATCAATTGATCAATTAAAATTGAATAAGTCAGCCTAGACTCGGACTCGAACCACTGAACCAAATTAGGTCTTTGAGTTGATCGACAACATACAATTGTTGATCGATCTGACCAATCTACAATAATTAGATTGGTCATGAGCATACTTTACCTAATCCTAATCAATTTTTGATTTGATTTGATCAACCATCCAAAACTAAACCTAATTGAGCTATCCATACCCATAACTCCATATCTTATGCAATGAAATTAGATCTTAAATTCTTAATTTTAGATCTCTTAGTTTCATATCTTAATTCTTAATTAAGTATATTATGAACATAGGTTAGCTTAGATATCAAAATAATTTCAGATCTAAACTATATTAATTGTATCTCATACAAATTTTTTGATCATATGTGCATTATTAAAAGCTCTAGTTTAGATATGAAAATAATTTTTCAGATCTAAATAACTTAAATATGCAACATATATATAAAAGATCCTAAGATTTTGGATCTAAGATTTTGTAAAAAATTAAGTTTCTTTTTTTCACGATTCTTCCTCTCAATTCATGCAGGCACCTCTTCCACCATAGTTCTCTATAGTAGGACAGTCTTTACCATAGATTTTAAGGAGTACTAGGCTACTCAAAAATTAAACTAGATCTACATATCACATATATACCAAATTTAAACATCTCATGCTTCACATAAAATCAGATTGTAATCATAATATTCTGATTTATGTATCTCATGCAATATAACAATTATGTTAAATTTTATGCACTTAATTAGGTTACTGATTTTTATTCTACTAATCTTAAGTCTCAGATCTAATTATAACTTTCAGATTAAATATAAAAATTAGATCTAATAAGAGCATAAAATACATATCTAATTTCAGACATGCTGATCATATCGAAAAGCTAAAATCTAGATCTAATCTAATTTTAGATTCAAGTACTAAATTAGATCTAATTGATTTTTAATTTAGATCTAAACACAACTCAGATCTAATTTGATTTAATCTGATCTTAATCTTAGATGCATGATCTTTAGAACCTGACTCTAATACCAGTTGAAAGAATGATCACACACCCAATCGATCAGGTTAGGGTGCAGCAGAATTCAAAAATTTTTTTATCCAATATATGATCCGATTAAGATCCAATCTCGATCGTGGCCAGATCGATCATGCATCTAGATTCAGAGAAAAATAAAGATTTAAATAATTTAAATTAGATTATAAGATGATCACATCACCTTGTGTGGGTAGATAAACTCCACAGTCCGATGATCGTGGAGTTGTGAAGTTTGCTGTTGAGCCACACACATATCCGACCTCTATAGGTATCCACTCAGACTCGGACTAGGATGCTTTCTCTATCTTTAATCCACCTACTCCTAGAACGATTTGCAAACTCTTGAATCAGCCTTTGATCTGATCTCTGATGGAATTTCGATCAATGCTTGATCGCAGTCTTCTCATTCCTTTGCGTAAATCGGATGGAACTCGACACCATCAGATGGGCCGCCCAACACCTTTGGACATGGGAGAGGAGAAGAGATCGGAGAGAATAAGGAGAGGAGGCATGGATATGAGAGGAGGGGTTTGAGATTTTTCTTTTGATTATAAATCATGTCAAACCATTTAACAGGGGCCCTTTCATAGACATTTGATCGGATCAAATGCCTTAAAGCAGAAGGACTCTACTAAGGCACCACCCCATCTACTTTCTCCCTTCATTTTGTCACACAAAAGCAAGAGAAAAATTAGATTGGCATGGACTTGGATAAGGTGGTTGTCGCCCAAACCAATTCTCCCACGATTCAAATTCAAACACTTCAAGTTTCAATCTGAATTCAAATCCATATTTGAATCAAATGTAACCTCCTCATTCTTATCCTTATCAACAAAAGGATGGGGTTTATCCCCTTCTCTCTCCCTCCCTTATCTCCAAGTGGGTGACACACACATGGATCTCATCCATGTGGGTGTGCACCCTCTCATCATGGTGAAGAAACCATGTGGGGTGCCAACTCCAACCTAATCTGATTAGGTGGTTAATAATACTTGGGTGCACCAACTCTTGGTGCCCAATTAGTACTTGCTTCGACTTGGTTGAGCCCTAACCAATAGGAGACCCAAATCAAGTAGGAGAAAATAGGTTTAACCATATGCTAGCATAATTTTCTTAAATCCAAAGCTAGAACTTTAATTAGTCCTAATCCGATTAGACTACACTAGCCCAATTATGCAATCCTAGACCAAAATTCTTGTTTGTATGATCTCATAGATTTAGTTCTATCTAGTAATGAAAAATATTGTGATCTCCATCATCAATATCATTGAAACTCTTTTCAATGGATTGAAATCTTTTCAATTCAGTCAATTAAAAATTATTGATTATTAAAATAATTCTTAATTAGTCTCATGATCTACCAGTGACAACTAGTACTATGCGGTGTAACCTAGCAAAACTGAATGATGAACCTCTATGTGTAGTTACCGTGTGATTCAATTCTTCTATCGTGAGTCCTGACAAGACATAAGTTCAGGATAACTCATTAAATTTGATTTAACCTTCAATGATGATCTACACAGAATTGATCATGATCCTTTTCCATTTGATGTAGTGCTGCAGCCTTCTTCATAAGTTCACTGCTGATTTTTTTTTTCAAAATTGGATTGCACCACAGTCTGATAGCCTTCGAATCTTTTACTAGAACCACACCAAAAATCTTTTCTCAAAAGATTTAGACACCTTAATTTGATTTAGATATCCAACTCTTGGATAATTTAAATCTTAAGATAAGCAACTCTTGCCTTTTCTTTTCACTCTTGCCTTTTATTTTCTCTCTTATTATTTCTTTCTATTTTTCTCTTCCTATTTTTTTCTTATCTTTTTTTCAGATTTTTTTTCTTCTTTTCTTCTCTCAATCTCACGCCTAAAAAACTTCTCTTTTGCACACCATATCCCATTGTAGCACTCCCTTTTTATAAGGTAATAAGGGGCGCTTAACCAACTCTTGGCGTTTAAGTTTTCTTATGCGTTGAAATAAATCCAATGCATGAAACCAAAGGGGCGTGGAGAAATTTTAAGAGTAGGACTCTCCTTTCTACATCCAAAATCCAAGGCACCATCTGATGGTGCATCCTATTAAAAATGGCATGGGAAATAAATGGCAGGGAGTTCAGAGAAGTAGCCCAGAAGGACTCTTCCTTCTAAGCACCATTTATCATGGGGCATTTCATTTATTTAGCATATATTAATGGTGTGGAGAGTTGGTTTCACATGGAACTCTTTCATGTGATAAGGTTCAGCCACCTAAATGTTCATAGGTTCAAACCTAACCTAATTAGGTCAAGGCATCAAGATTAGGGTTAGCTTAAATACTTTAGAACTAAATCTAATCGAGAACTTGGGTTAATTCATGTGCTAGCAAGTTAATTAAATTCGTAGAATTTACAATAAATCCAATTAGATCATACTATGATTAAATCTCAAAGTGTATAATCCATTAGATTTCATATCTAACCAGCAGTAGACTCAGGCTCATGATCTAAAGCAATCCGATTAGATTAGATCAACCCAAATACATTAATTAATCAAAACTCTTTCTAATTAATTTTTGAATTAAACTCTTTTAATTTTTGTGAGTCCATAAGTCAAGATTGATGTCTAGCAACATATCATGACTATCCGAAAGATATAAAATTTAGTAAAAATATCAAAAATATCCTTCAATGGTAAGTTACCGTACAATTCAATCCTTCGATCATACAACATTCCAAATGAGCTATGGCATAAAATCATGTCAAGCCCAAATATTTATCTATATGTATCTTGATCAGAAGATGATGACTTAGTTGATGATACATTAGAAACTCTTTCTAATTATCATTCTACTTTGGCTAAAGACTTCTTGAGTCATTAATCTTTGAGATCATATAGGATGTTCTCTTCTCTTATAAAGAGTGATCGATTTCTTATTGACCACTTACAACCTTCATATATACTGCACCATATCCAGAATATCCCACATAAGACTCAAAGAGTCAAGTTAGGGAATGAACTAAAATATAGATTTGTATGCATAAGGTACCATGGTGATCTCAGGTTTAAGGATTACTTGTATTACTCCCATTAGAGAACAACCAGCTAACATGCATATAAGGATCCATCAAATGTTCTCTCATTTGGTTAATTCAATAAACTCATTCTCTAATGAGCACCCACATCCTCGTATTAGTGCACCATACAAGTGATTGTGAGATCAATCATCTTCTCCATCGAGCATGTATAGGATGTATCAGTCTTATCGGTATCATTGATCTCCGACTTAACGATCCTATGATTGAGAATATTTTAGATTAGAGCTATCAAAAATTTAGATCTTACTGGCATGAACTCATCATGATTCTAAAATTATTGTCCTAATCTATAGATTTCATTTTAATCTTAAACAAATATTAAGATGCTATATATAATGAAACAAAATATCTAATTTTATTAATAATTAATATCAAATTACATGAGTTTAGAAGATACAATATAGAAAATACTCCATCGCATTACTCATGCGATTGGCTTGTATGATAATTTTTTAATTTTTCACTTACACTAAAGCCAATCATCTCTATACTTGATGCCCATGCAATCTAGATGACAATCAAACTACTATTGTGATAAGATCTTAGTGAACAAGTCTGCTATATTGTTCTTCATATCTACTTATTCTATGATCACATCTTATCTTTCGACAATCTTTCAAATGAGATGAAACTACCTCAGAATATACTTAGATTTGTGATAAGACCTCGGTTCCTTAGCTTGAGCAATAGCTTCAGTGTTATCATAATAAAGTAGCATAAGACGTTCAATCTCAAAAATCACACCCTACTCTGAGATGAACTGCTTCATCCAGATAGCTTTCTTAGCAGTCTTACTAGCAGTAATATACTCTATCTCAGTAACTGAGTCAGCTGCAGTTTACTGTTTGGAATTCTTCCAACTTATTATACCACCATATAGAGTAAATACATATCCAGATATGGATTTGCTATCATCTGAATCAGATTAAAAATTAAAATCTGTAAAACCTTCTATTCATATCAGATCCACCATAAATAAGAAAAGTATCTCTAATCCTTCTTAAGTACTTGAGAATATTTTTCACAGCTTTTCAATGATCCTCTTCTGGATTTGTCTGAAATCTACTTACAATGCCTAAAGCATAAGCAACATCAAGTCGGATATAGTATAGTATATATAATCAATCTTACAGTCGAAGCATAAGAAGAGAACTGATTCTCTTTCTCTCTTCAGGTGTCTTAAGAGACATCTTCTTAGAGAGATGTATGCCATAACACATGGGTAAGTAACCTCTTTTACTTCCATCCATGTTGAATCTCTTCAACACTAGATCTATATATCTAGATTGGATAAGCCTAACATCCTCTTAGATCTATTCTTATAGATTTTTATACCAAGTATACAAGATGCTTCATCCAAATCTTTCATAAAATTTTTTGTGATAGTCAGATTTTGATCGATTGCAACATAGGGATATCATTCTCAATGAGTAGTAGTCATCCACATACAAGACTAAAAAGATAATGGCACTTTCATTAGTCTTCTTATATACACATGATTTATCCATATTTTTGATAAAGTCAAATGATTTGACTATCTCATCAAAATGGATGTTCCAACTCTTCAATGCTTGCTTTAATTTATAAATAGATTTTTTTAACTTGTATACTTGATTACCCTCCACTAGAGATAAATCTCTTTGATTGAGTCATATAGATTTTTTTTCTCAAGATTTTTATTGAGAAAAACAGTCTTGACATCCATCTGTCAGATCTTATAGTCATGACATGTAGCGATAGCAAGCATATTTCGAATAGACTTGAGCATGGTTACAAATGAAAAGATTTCTTTATAATCAACATCTTATTTTTGTCTAAAATCTCTTACCACTAACCTGACTTTATAGGTCTCTACCTAACCATCTACTCCAATCTTCTTTTTGAAGATCTATTTGTAGCCTATTGGGGTCACACCCTCAGACGTATCAATCAAAATTCAAATTTGGTTGGCATACATGGAGTCTATTTCAGATTTCATGACTTTAAGCCATTTGTCAGAGTCACTACTCATGACTGCTTCTGAATAGATCTTGGGATCATTATTCTTAATGATGTATGATATATTGTCATTCTTAATGATAAATCCATATCGAAGTGGTACATTATACACTCTACTTGACCTTCAGAGAGAAGGTGTGTGTAGTGGTTGTGTCTCATCAATGGGCACTTTAGATTGAGGATCAACTTGTGGACTATCCGCTTGTTGCTTCTAGTTAGATTGTAGGTCTTGAACTTTCTCAAGTTCAACTATCCTCCCACTGTCCCTTTCTGGATAAACTCTTTTTTTTTAAAAGATAGCATACCTACTAACAAATATCTTTTATTGAATAGGATAGTAGAAGTAGTATCTTATACTCTCCTTAGGATAATCTATAAATTTATACTTATCTGATCTAGCACTAAGCTTATGTCCTTCAATATTCTTGACATAAGCAAGACAGTACCATGTTTTCATATGTTTAAGGCTGGACTTCTTCTCTTTTTATATCTCATATGGAGTACTACTAATAGATTTAGTTAGTACTTTGTTAAAAATGTACGCTATGGTCTCAAGAGTATATCTCCAGAAAAAAATCGAAAGATCTATAAAGCACATCATGGACCTCATCATATCTAATAAGGTACAATTCTTTCTTTCTGTAATGCCATTTAATTCTAAAATGTAAGGAGGAGTCCTTGTAGAGAGAATATCGTTATCTTTAAGATGATCAAGAAGCTCACTTGTTAAGTGCTCTCCTCCTCAATCAGATCGAAGATCTTGAATACACTAATTAGTTTATTTTTTAATTATTCTTTGGTACTTCTTAAATTTATCAAAGTCTTTAGATTTATATTTCATTAAATATACATATCCAAATCTTAAATAATCACCAGTAAATATAATGAATTAAGAGTATCCACCTCTAATCTGAGTTGACATTGGGCCACAAACATTCATATGTACCAAGCTCAATAAGTTACTTTTCTTTCTTCATACCCAGTAAATGGAGTCTTGATCATCTTACCCATGAAACAAGATTTATAAGTTTCATATGATTCAAAATTATAAGGATCAAAAAACTTTTCTTTATATAATTTGTTAATCCTTGACTCATTAATATAACCAAGTCAACAGTGCCAGAGATATATGACATTCACATCTTCTCTCTTTTTTTTTTATTTGATCAATATGAAGAACATTATCATTAAGTGACAGAAATAAAAGACCATTATTAGTAAAAATATTTTCATAAAATTTGTTAGAGTAATAAATGAAGCAAGCATTGTCCTTTTCTTTTATTTCAAAATGATGTTCAAGTAACAAAGGTACTGAAATAATATTTCTAACTAAATTAGACATGTAATAACAATCTTTTAATTCCAAAATATTACTGAAAGGCAACTTTAACAACATGGTTCCTACGATTTCGGCCTTGATGGACTCTTCACTAGTACCGAACAGCACAAAGTCACCTTCATTCAGTTTCTTTATTTCTTGCAGACCCTGCAATGATTTGCATAGGTGTGAACTACAGACAGTATCTAATACTCAAAAATCTATAGTTAAAGTACTAAATGATAAATTTGTTTATATCATATACAAATCTTTAACAACATTTGCTTCCTTTTGCTTCAAACTTGTAAGGTAATCCTTGCAATTCCTCTTCCAATATTCTTCTTTTCCATAGTGGAAATAAGTACCTTTGGTGGAGACACTTTTCATCTTTTTCTTGGAGATGTTAGTCTTAAGATTCATCTTTTTTCTTTTATTAGAACTCTTTTTGCCTGTTTTCTTCTTGAAGATCTTATCTACAAGAAAAACATGTGCCTTTTCACTCTTGAAATGGCTTTCAGCTATCTTCAACATATTGAGCAACTCAGGTAAGCTTGTATTTAGTTTGTTTATATAATAGTTAATGATAAACTATGAGGAGGATTTTGGGAGTGACTACAAGATCAAATTCTGACTCAGGTCACCATCCATAGCAAGGTCTAATTGTCTTAAGTGAGTGATCAGATCAATCATCTTAAGGATATGGGTCTGTATGGATGTGCTTTCAGTTATTCTGACACGAAATAACTGCTTAGATATCTCATATCTAGCAGTTCATCTTTATTCTCCATATAACTTTTTTAAGTTAAAGAGTATGGAATAAACATCCATGCCTTCATATTGCCTTGAAGCTTATTGCTCAAAGAGGCTAACATGATACATTTGACAGTCATACTGTCATTATGCCATATCTTGTATGTGACCCTATCCTCCTCGGTAGTATCTTCTTCGATTGAATCGGGAGCAGGTATATCCAGAATCTAGAAGACTTTTTTCTATGTGAAAATAATTCTCAAGTTCTTCAACAAGTCCACATAATTGGATCCGATCAATTTGTTAGTATTAAGAATACCACGCAGTGAATGTTAGGATGCCACTAAGTAGTTAATCTACAAATACAAAAATAAAATATAAGCGGATAACTTATGATGATATTCATAACTAGATTAAATCTTTTATCTAATTATGTCTCACACTTATTTAGCAAATTTTATAGCCCTCAAGTATGAAAATGAAAAACTTTATCTTGTTTCCAAGTGGGGTTGAGATTCCTATTCTTTACAAATATCTTGTGGATAGTACAACAAGCATTCATAAATTCAAGAATAGGTAGCTCTTATCAATTACATCTCATACAATTTTCAACATTTTTTTTACCTCTAAAATATCTATAGTCTTGTGGATAGTACAGCAAACTATAGTGTTCTAATTAAATTAGACTCTTCATTCCTATATGGTCATACTTAAACAATGCTATCCTTGTAGATAGCACAATAAAGCAATACTATTTGAATATACCATAAATATCATTATATACTAAGTCAATATCATATTAATTTCTATAGCAAATTTTATAGATAGCACAACAAAGTCAATACAGATTTTGACATACTCATCGACTTAGCATGAAGGAAGGCATAGGTAGTATTCTTAACACTTTGCTATTATAATTTAATATAATTTTTAATTGAGAAACTTGTTGGTCTCTGGCTCATCCTAACTTTAACATCACATAGAATATGCATATGACAAGTATTAAGCATTTAAAATATATTATTCAAATTGTAATATCATTCATATGTCGATGTCAAAATCGTGATTCCTAGGATCATATTGGGTGTATTTAGGATTTTGGTCCAACTTTTGAGCCAATTTCATTGGACTATGATTTGAACTCAACCTTTGATCTAATTCACATGTCAAATTTTGATTTGAGTCAATATTTTGAATGTTAATCCAACTTGGATTATATCAGATTCAAATCTAAATCAAATTAGGCTTGACCAAGTCAATAATTGACCTAAGTCCAATGCACCCTAATTAAATCAATTAAAGCATCAATCTATCATGAATCATAAAATTTTAGATCATCATAAATTATAAATAGTAACTGAAATTTAAAGTCTAACTATGATCATGGCCAAAATAATTTTATTTAAAGAGTCAATGTATGAATCGATGGTATCATATAAATCAGATCTAATCTATATTACAATAATAACATATAGTTTGATTGAAACTAATAAGATTGGCTCTGATATCACTATTAGATTTCGATCGTGCAATAGAATATAATTTTTAAAAATTTTTATAAAAAAAATTTAACACTTAAAATATGCTAACCGAAACACAATCCTAGGACTATCTTGTAGATTTCAATCAAACAAATCAGCATGCGTATAAGATAGAAGATTATACCTTCACGAAGATGATGATTTGGTGTAGGACGATCTCTACAAGACATCAAAGTAGATATTCTCTAATAGTGATCTACACATAATAGATCAGGATCTTTCCCAATTTGATGTAGTGCTGTAGCCTTCTTCATAAGTTTACTGCTGATTTTTTTCAAGAATGGATTGCCCCATAGCCTGATAGCCTTCGAATCTTCCATCAGAATCACACCATATATCTTTTCTTAAAAGATTTGAATACCTTAATCTGATTTAGATATCCAACTCTTGAATAATCTAAATCCTAGGACAAGCAACTCTTGTCTTTTCTTTTCTCTCTTGTTATTTCTTTTTATTTTTCTCTCTCTCTTTTTTTTATCTTTTTTTTTCAAATTATTTTTCTTCTTTTCTTCTCTCAATCTCATGCCTAAAATACTTCTCTTTTTCACACCACATCCCATTGTAGCACCCCCTTTTTATAAGGTAAGAAGAGGTGCTTAACCAACTCTTGGTGTTTAAGTTTTCTCACAGTGAAATAAATCCAATGCATGAAATCAAAGGGGTGTGGAGGAATTTTAAGAGCAAAAGGACTCTCCTTTTTGCATCCAGAATCCAACGAGCCATCTGATGGCATGTCCCATTAAAAATGGCATGGAAAATACATGGTAGGGAGTTAAGAGAAGTAGCCCAAAAGGACTCTTCCTTCTAGGTGCCATTTATTATGGGGCGTTGCATTTATTTGGTGTGGATTCATGGTGTGGAGAGTTGGTTTCACATGAAACTTTTTCATATGATAAGGTTTAGCCACATAAATATCCATAGGTTCAAACCTAATCTAATTAGGTAAAGGCATCAAGATTAGGATTAGCTCAAACACTTTAAAACTAAATCTAATTAAAAACTTGAATTAATTCATGTGCTAGCAAGTTAATTAAATTTATAAGATTTACAATAAATCTAATTAGATCAGACTATGATCAAATTTTAAAGTGTGTGAGCTATTAGGTTTCATATCTAGCCAACAGTGGACTCAGACTCATGACCTAAACCAATCCGATTAGATTAGATCAGTCCAAATGCATCAATTAATCAGAACTCCTTCTAATTAATGTTTGAATTAAACTCTTTTAAATCTTGTGAGTCTACAATTTAAGATTGATATCTCGCAACATGTCATGACTATCTAGAAGATAAAAAATTTGATAGAAATATCAAAAATATCTTTCAGTGATAAGTTATCGTGTAATTCAATCTTCGATCATACAACATCCCAGATGAGCTATGGGCATGGAATCATGTCAAGTCCAAATACTTATGTATATGTATCTCGATCAGAAGATGATAACTCAGTTAATAATATATTAGAAACTCTTTCTAATTATCATCCTATTTTGGCCAAAGACTTCTTGAGTCATCAACCTTTGAGATCATATAGAATATTCTCTCCTCTTATAAGGAGTGATCGATTTTTTGTTGACCACTCACAACCTCTGTGCACACTGCATCATGTCTAAAACATCCCATATAAGGCTCAAAGAGTCAAGTTAGGGAATAAATAAAAATATAGATTCATACACATAAGGTACCATGGTGATCTCAGGTCTAAAAATTACTTGCACTACTCTCATTAGAGAACAACCAACTGACATGCATATAAGGCTTCATCAGATATTCTCTCATTTGATTAATTCAGTGAACTCATTCTCTAATGAGTACCTATATCCTCATATTAGTATCACTACATAAGTGATTGTAAGATCAATCACCCTCTCCGTCGAGCATACATAGGATGTGTCAATCTTATTAGTATCATTGATCTCTGACTCAATGATTCTACGACTGAAAATATTTTAGATTAAGACTATCAAGAATTTAGATCTCACTAGTATGATCTCATCATGGTCCTAAAATCATTATCCTAATCTATGGGGTTCATTATAATCTTAAACAAATATTAAGATGCAGCATATTATAAAATAAAATATCTAATTTTATTAATAATTAATGTCAAATTACATGAGTTTGAAAGATACAATACAAAAAATATCCCATCACCTCACTCATGCAATTGGCTTGTAGGGCATTATTCTTTCAGTTGGCTCTTAGCTTGCTGGGGTCAACTCACTAAGCTTTGAGGTCAACTCATAAATAGGCCATTTTTTCATTATACTCTAGCTTGCGATTGAGAAGTTGACTTTGGTGAGTTTGGGGTCAACTCTTGAGCATGCCAGTCTCACTTTAGAGTGCCGAGTTTGACTCATGCTTCCTTAGAGTCGACTCATGAACTTTCCAAAACTTGAAAGCTTCTATTTGGTCTTGTGGTAGTTCAAGGGTCAACTCTTAATGTCCAGTGATTGATTCCTCTCTTTCAAACATGTTGAATTCTTTGAAAAACATGAACTTTAGTTATTTAAAGAGGGTTTTTTCTTGAGTTTATGTATAGTCTTTAAGCAACCTAAGAAATCCTACAGTCATTCTCTCAAAATGAATATTAATACATCATCAAAATCGATTGTTAAGTCGAAAAAAGGTAGAACCTACTTTTTGATTACAATAACAAGCAAACTATAAGAACCCTTAAGGATATGTGTTTAGTCCTACATCAGCTATATAATACGTAGATCTTAGATATTTATACATGACCAAAAAACCTAGATAACATCTTGTGGGTGGTCCTAGGTCGTTACATGAACTGAAACATTGATTGTGCAAACCAAATAAAATATAGCTTATGTTTGGTCTATGAATAAGTTGACAGGGATTAAATATTTTTTTTTCTTTTTGAGAGAGAGGGAGATCCATTCGTGTCATATTATTCATATCTAGATTCATGAATTTACTATTCAAGAATTGAACCTAGTACTTTTGGTTTCTAAGCACAAGTGTGCCAAATTAGCTTAGAGTAATTAAGTGATTTACCCCTAACCCATTCTAGCTTGGAATAAACTATTTCACTCTACATTGTATCTTCCAGATTTGATGCAAAACTAGCTTTACTTATATTTTAAAATACTCTCTTTATTTTTAAAAATTTATATTTTATGAGGAAAAGGATTGGTCACTTTTTCTTGTGTTTGGTATGTTAAAGTGAAATAAGTAAAGAAAACCCTATGATCCTTTTAACCCTCCTCTGTTCCACAACCAACTGCAACTGTAAAGTATAACTTATAAGATTTGAAGTAGGCTTAACAAGGCAAACTCAAACATAACAAACAATAGTGTATATGCCTCTGAGAAGGCAATTGACTTGTAAGATATGAACATGATAGAAATTTTAATTCCCATACACGTATCATTATTTGCAACTAGTTCTAAGCTCTCTAATAAAAACTCAATTATAGTTGATACCTCACTCTGTTATTTTTTACTAATTCCAAATATTGAAACTCCTTTGCTTTTTCTTTCTCGATCCCACTTCTTTAGGATGATGAGCTTGTTTCCATTAAGTAGGTTTTTGCCTTCTAGCTAAGAAAAAGGAAATTTTTTCTATGACGGTATATATCATATATAATAACAACTTCTACAAAATGCCCATTAGATACTCTCCTATACAATCTCATGACTTTCCAAATAAGAGAGGAGGAAAATCAGTAATTCTGAAGTATCATTCTAAATTTAATTTCTTATGCATATTCTAAATATAAAAGAGTTCTTAATGAAGAAGAAAACCAAGATACATTTAATTATCCAATTGATATAGATCAATTAGAACTATCAAATGGATTCCCACTAATTAAGTTGAGATGATGCATTTTTCTTGCAGCACCATGGACCAATGATGGTGATGATAAGCCCAAGCACATTATAGACGTCGAAAGCTCGGGTAATATTTCTATATATGCATGCATGTGTATGCATGCATGTATATGTATACAGATGTATGCATGTACATATGTATGTATTTATCGAGTAATATGCTTGCTATTTGATTATCTGTTAAATTGTAAAGTTTGGGGTGTCATATGTTTTGCCCTTACTTTTGGGACTATTTAAAGAGTAATGGCTAAAAATAGTCGTAGGTTTACTGATTTCAAGAGCAATGTGCCTAATTTTATCAAAATCTAAGAAGGAAAAAAATGAATAATTGCAGAACATGTATGATGAAGTTTTTTTGTTTCTTGAAATTGTTTGTAAAATTTTTAAAACTTTTGGTAGCAAATATTTATTGATTTAAAAAAAAAGTAAAAATAAAAGTCAGTGATTGCATAAGTTTTGCTATCTTCAATCTCCATGCGGTATTTTACTAATTCGTAGTGGGAGACAGAAGTGCAAAAGATCTGGGATGCCAAATATATCCTTAGTTAACTGGAGGCATTTTTATCATCTTTAATTTGCTAGGGAAAGGAGTTAAAAAAGGAGACCAAGCAGACCAAGAGAAGACTATGGTACAAAAACAAGGCATTCCTCCTCTCTCACCAAATCAGCAAAGATGTCTCGAATATCTCAAATCATTCTTCAAGAACATCTTCAGTCAAGTTCTTAAAGCAATTGTCTTCCTACTTCCTTTCATAGGTAAGATATATTTCTATGGCTTATTTAAGCCTCACATAAAGTTATGTAGCATGCTTTTCTTTACCTTGCCCAACACTCGCAATAAGAAATCATAAAATCTGCAACATTATTTTAGAGGTATTTTTTAAAATTACCAAGAAATAACACTCTGTCCCATATTGTGATAAATAATCTAGTATTCGTTTGTCGCTCATCTTTATTTGTCTTAATAAGTCAAAAATACTCTTCAAATACATGACTAATTGACACAAAATAAAAATACCGGTTAAGAGTATACATTAATACCAAGTTTAACTTAAACCTTAAATAAGGATGCACAAGATCGATTTGGCCAAGGAGCTCGATAACCAATCTAATCAGATTTTTTTATAAAAAAATATTATAAATTATTTAATATAAAAATATTTAAAAAATTATATTTTAAATACCATTGCAACTCTTTAAGTTTGGTATAAATAAAATTATCTATATTTTAAAGGACTTGTAAGGAAGAATTGTATATAACTATAGAAATATGTTGAAGTCATTAATATTTTTGATATTTAAAGAAGTAAGATAACCAATCTCAGAGAGTGTAAGAACTGAGATGTATGGCCACCTTTAACAAGATATGAAAGATATGCAATTGAAATGATAAACTTGGTGATTAGAAAAAAAGGGGGAGAACAAAAACAAAGGATAATCTTACATGCAAAAGAATCATTCTAAATATATTCTGTTTCGTATGCACATTCTAATTAGAAAAAAGTTCTTAATGATGAAGAAAACCAAGATATATGCCATTGATATCCATCGTGAATGTCCACCCTCGCCCGCAATTTTTTTCTCCTTTCAAACTTCTTTGCTCATACCAAATCACCGTCGTGACAACGTTCTCTTGTTTATATTGTGCAAGCCAAACACTAGTTCGCATGAGAAGAAAGCATCTATTCTAACGTTTTTGGTAAAATAATAATCATAAAAGTTGGACCTAAAGCCAGTATAACGTGTAAGCTGTAGTCTAGCATGCATTTCGTATAGTCCATGAAAGGAAAATTGGTTATTTTGTATTTTCTGGCAAGAAAAGTGGTTACTCATGCATGTTTAACAAAACCTTCATCAGAAATTTTCATGATGATTATTAGGGAGGAGTGTTTGAAACATACCCAAGTTTCGGGATGTTATTTGACCTACAAACTGAATGGGTCAAGCTACCTAACAAACTAGGTCAAAATTGCCATCAATACACAAATACACAATTTAAAAACTCTGATTAAGAAAATTATTTACCAAATTTTTTGAGCATTTGACAGGTTTTTTTTTTTTTTCTTTGAAAAAAGAAAAAACATTGAGAATGAATGCCAGCACCATGCTTAGGCTGGACCCCTTCGAAGTGGAGAGGATGCCAACCAAACGAGTCAAGTGTTGGCTGGAGGATGTGTCAAAAACTAATTTATACAGTATGATACATCTAGTCTTATGTTTAGTACTGCTTTAACTCTGTTGTTGTGAGTAGGCAAGTTCAACGAAATCAGACAGAAGAAGACAGAGAACACATTTGCATATCGGGTCATGCATGAACTTGTTTCGAAAACCAAATGGTGGCAATTTAAAAGCGATGGCAAGAAACCGGCCAAGGAAGCAAATGATGTTCCAAAACCGAAAAAGCAAATTGAAGGTACTACCATGCTTCAATTTACATGCTAATTAACCCTTCTATAAATTCACCAGTCCATTTTAGAAGCAGTTTGAATTTTAAAAACTAATCAAATATGGCATAAAATTGGCCAAGATGATCATGTTGGTTGCATTTGTAGTGAGCTGGGCTATACAAGCACAAGATTTAGTTTCTTTTCTTTTCTTTTTTTTTTTTTTTTTTTTTTGTGTGTGTGTAGAAAGCACAACATATTGAAAGCTTATTTAATGCATGTGACCGTATACTTATCAGCCAATGTGTTTGGCTGCAAATCGAGCAGCCTAATGGCTTTCCAACAGGCAACAGGTAATTTTGGATGTACATATTTAATGTGAGAGATGAGGATATAATAATAATTATTGGAATCACATCAATGGTTCAGATGAGCGCCATGCGCGCTCACGTGCAAGCATTAAAAAAACTAGAAAAAAAAGAAATGGATAAATCCTAGGGGTATTTTGATAGTTTCGACAACCGTGACGCTCATCTGAATCATTGACATGAATCCAAAGATTATTATTATATCTTCTCACCTCTCATATTAAGCCACTCCTCTCACTTGATACACTTCCCATAGATACATACATACATACATACATATATATATATATATGTATGTATATGTATATATATATGTATGTATATATATATATATATATATATATATATATATATATATATATATATATATGTATATGTATATATATATACATACATGTATTGGTAAAAAACATAAAAAATATGTGAATCTTGGTATCTAGCCGATTACATGTTTTAGGGCATGATAAATTATGTCGATTTTTATTTCTAGAGATCCTTCATTATTTTTTGTTACAAAGCAGTTGAAGCCAAATGCTCTCAAAAATATCCCAATATATCACTATATATATTTATATCATAATACTTCGGCCTTTCTAGCGAAAACTTTTGTTGGATGCATGCTTTGTGTAATACTTGTACTGCATATTTGTGTAGGTAATCTGTTTTGCTCTTTATGTTTTGTTTTTTTAAAATAATTTAATTACTTTTGTGCATAATATGACATGCAACTAGATGAATATCAGTCCGGAATAAAATTAACCACTGGGTATTCACTTCAAAAAAATGAAGGGATGTTTGCTTTGGTGGCAGCTCCTTCGTGGCCAAACTTTGTTTGAATGACTACAAAATAGAACCGGGGAATTTTTCAAGCTTTGAGCTTTGTGGTAATTATTTGTTTCCAGAGTCATGAATCTCAACAGTCGAATATTGTTAGGTATAATTAGGACCTAATTGCTGGAGCTGGTAGAGCCTCTTGTACAGATACACAAATCTGTATTTGATTCATTCTCTTTTTCATCATTTTTTTTATTTTTAGTAGAGCTTTTGTCATTTCTGTATTTTTTAACAAAAAGAAGAAGGAGAAGAAAAGGTGTGTAATAAAGATGCCGGAGTAGGAGGAGAGGCATAACTTTTTGAATCTGAAATCAGTTCATTTTAGTTACACACTGATAGAAGAATGGGGTCAATATATATAAATCACCGGTAGCCCTCTTGACGCTGCTATCACAGGCTAATTCTTTCCTTTATATTTTCCTTTAATAAATGTTGGACAGCTACACCAGTTCTAATAGCAGCAAAGAGAGGTGTAATAGAGATGGTGAAGGAAATTCTAAAGACCAATCCATTGGCCATTGATGAAACGAATTCAGATGGGAAGAACATTGTTCTCTTAGCAGCGGAGTACGGACAGACCGACATTTATAAATATATGTTCAAAAGGGAAGGAATGTTGTCTTCGTTTGGAATGGTGGATAAAGAAGGGAACAGCGCTCTGCATTTGGCTGCCAAATCCGTCCAAAAGCGGCATTGGAGTATCCCAGGAGCAGCTTTTCAAATGCAAGCGGAAGTCAAGTGGTACAAGGTTTGGCTCTTCCCCTACTCATCGGACATTCCAACCCTTTCGCTTCACTTAAACATGAGAGAGATAGGGGGGAGGCCCACTACACATGCTCTTGCATGGATATTTATGAAAGTGGTTAGTCGTCAAAATTTTTGATGGAAGTGAAAACCCATTTTCCTTATGGATTTTTACTTCACATGAAATATGGGAAGTGACTTCCTATAAAAAGTATTTTTTTCACTTTCGCTTCTTTAAAAACTCCAACCAAACAAGAGGTACTTTCTCTACTTTCCAGGAAGTATCTATTCCCCCCTCCACTTTTCGTCAACCAAACGAGTTCTATAATGCAAGCAACACCATCAAGAGAAACTGCAAAACCCTCTATTCCACTACTGTTGACCCCATCACCTCTACCCCTGCCGGCCCCAACGCTACCTCACTACTTGACCCTGACAAAAAATAGATGGTGTTAGGTGCTACATGCTGCCATTTGCGCTGCACTATCCATGGTTCAGACTGGGGTAGTTATATCATCACTAATTCATCTTCCAAAAGACTCTAAGGTTTGATACTGAATAATTAACTGATGGTAAATAACTGAAACCATTGCTAACTACTATCTAATTACATAACTATGATTTAGAATTATTTGCTATATTGCTAACGTTGTAAGAGTTAATAGGATAAGTCAAAAAGTCAAGAAAGAAGAGAGAGCTTATTTTACCCTTCCACATGAAACAAAGTTAATAGAGATTGAGATTGACCAATTAAGGCATATCATTTTTTATTCTTGTTTAGCTGCTTCAATTGCCAACAATCCCTAACCATTATATAATCAGCTTCCAAACAGGCCTTAAGCAAGCTAAACTGAGCCAAGCTAGCACAAAGTTACATGAGCCACATTCTTAGCCTAAGATAACATGACTTGGCTTGCTTCAATATCAAGTCAGGAAAAGTCTTCGAGCCAACCCCTGCTTGTGTTCAACTAGATTATAGCTTTCATTCAATGCATCTCACTCCCGTTTATCTATACTATATTACAAATTACACGTATATAGTACACTATAAAATAAGAGATAAATACATCAAATAGTTTTCATTTGTCAAATTTTTCTTTTTTAAAATAATATCTGAAATAATGTTATAAATCCCATTTTAGTTAATATCAGACTGATAAACACAATATTGTTTTATTTTTGTATCTTTCTATTTGCAACAATATGGACTCTCTCTCAGACTTTATAAATCACCAACTAATATCAATTTCAAATCTTTCAAAAGCACTCTCTCTGATCGTCGAGCCAATGTCTTTCAATTTTCTTCATATTTTTTTTCTTTTTTATCAGTTCTTTGGTCATATAGTTGATCCCATTAGTTTCAAATGCTAGTTTCTCAATCTACCATGTCCCTCAACTTTTTCTCTAATTTTATCTTTTGTTTTAAATATGTATTTATTTTTTTCTATCTTTTTCTATATGTAGTTACATTAGTTATCTATAATAATATATTTGTTTCATTTATTTTTAAAAACCCATTGTGCATTCCGTTGCTGCCATCTTTTTAGTATAAATCTCATATCATTATGTGCTCACTTTATGAGAATTCATTGTTTTAACAAAGTCATTCAGATTTTAATTAAGAAAGAGAACACAACTAAGGTGCAACCAAATTGTATTTACAATCAAGCAAGACAAATAGCGAAAACTTTTTTTCGATGAGGTAGGATATGTACCACAGACAATTCCACTCTTCAAGCAACCCAAATTATAGAGTGCTTTTACCAACTTAGTTTAGTGGAACTCAAGTTTTCCTCAAATTTTAGAAACTTACCTTAGTAGCATAATTTTGAATAAGATGAGATGAACTCTATAATCCTATCGAACATTTATTGGTTCCAAAGCAAATTTTAGAATATTTCACCTGCTGAAATTTTACATATTCATCAAATTCTGCTTCCTCTTAAATCTGGTTGAGCTTATAATATCTCTGTCTTGTCCTCCCAAACTTCCCAGTATGTCGAGAAATCCGTGAGACCCCGCTTCTTCGCGCTTTACAACTCAGAGGGCAAGCTTGCCCAGAAGATCTTCACCAACAGTCACAAGGAACTGATGAAGGACGCTCGGGATTGGCTTATCGGCACCTCAGAGTCATGCTCTGTGGTCGCCGCCCTCGTCGCCGCGGTAGCCTACACCTCCGCCACCAGCGTGCCGGGAGGCAATGACAGCACAGGTATTCCCATGTTCGAGGGCCAGCGCGCCTTCCAGGTCTTCGCCATGTCGTCCCTCATCGCCCTTTGCTCCTCAGTGACGGCTCTCGTCTTTTTCCTCTCTATCGTCACCTCGCGCTTCCACGCGTTCGATTTCGAGACCGCACTCCCAACGAAGCTGATAGGAGGTATGACCACCCTCTTCGTGTCGATCGCCGCCAACCTCATCTCCTTCTGTGCCGGCTATTTCTACGTCATCCACAACGAGCTCGAGTCTGGGTTGTACATCTTATATGCGGCCCTGAGCTTCCCCGTGATGGCATTCTTCCTTACGTCGCAGGTGCGTCTCTATGTTGATCTCATAAAGGCCTCGTTTACCAGGGAGCCGGAACGATCTGAAAAGCGGCATTACTTCTAAGCTGCTTGCTTGTTGTCTCCCGTTTGTTTGTTTCTTTAGGTGGTTTGTTTCTTTGAGTGGACTTATTGTGGTTGATTTGCATCGACATTTGAAAAAACCTTTTAAAACCTCTAGGTTAAATTCTGGGATTGATTTCATCTGGCAGGTCTGAGTGTGTGTTAATTCATGTACTGTTGGTTGTGTTGTAATCCATGACATGCTTTGAAATTTCATTCTGAGGTTAGTTGTTGATTTTTTTTTTTTTTTTTTTTGACACATTTTTTTAAGAAAAAGGCTCCGAAAGGATTTTTTTCTTTTTTTTTTTTGGATATAATTTAGACTTGGATTAGAGGTGGAGCAAAAATTCTCCTATATGCAAATGATACATTGCACAGGCTGGAAAGGACTACAATGCATGCAGTATCGAAATTCAAATTCTCTACTGCTTCGAGTTGGCTTCAGGCTCGTCAATCAACTACAACAAGAGCCCTCTTTCTCCTATTGGCCGGGAATGCCCCATTGCTGAGGATGGCACAAAATGGATGAAGTGTGTCTTCACCCCTCCGTCACTCCACACCTCTGCTCTAGACCCTCCAAGGGTGATTGGATTGCACTGCTCCACAAGATATAGACTACATAGGTCGTATGGGAAGGTAAATATTTATCCTTTGAAAGGAGACCAACTCTCATCAAATTTGTTCTTTCTACGCTTCCCATTTAGTTCATGTTCAAGTTTAAGATTCCGGCGTGGCTTGTCGAAAGAATCGACAATCCTTTCTTTAAGAAGGGTGATACATACAAATGCTAGAGCTGCATCTTGCAAAGTTCATTAGAGCATTGTCTGTCTCGGAAAAGAAGAGGGGGGTTTGGGTATTAACGACATCAGAAAGCTTAACACTTCCTTATGGGCAAAATGGAGTTGGAAACATCTTAAAAGATCCAAGTATATGGAAATCGCATGTGCATTTTGCTTATGACAGAAAAGTCAAGCTCTCGGCGAATTGGAAACCTGGTAGAGGTTGCTTGAACCTATAGAAAGATGTTTTCTCCCTTTCGGTCTTTTGGAATAGAGCTCAATTCCATAATTGCCAATGGCAAAAATACTCCTCTTGGAAAGATAGCAAGATTTATGATGTACCACTTGGAACCTTTTTTTTCGAAGCTCCATGAAACTAACAGGAAGAAGTACAGAATGGTGGCTGATTTCTATAATTCTAATTCCTTGGCTTGGAGATTCGAAATGTTTCCGCTCTCTTCAGGTCGAATATGATCGGTTGCTTTCACTTCTAGCACATAGGACCCCTAATCAAGAGAGTGACAAGCTGATTTGGAAATTGGATAATATGAACTCCTTCACCACTGCCTCCTACTATAAATTCATAAATGCTAGAGGTATTAATTGAAGGAAAGATCGTACGTCCCATCGTCTAAATCAAGATACAACAGAATTTAAAAACTTTTAATTCGATATGCTATCCGATCGAGATCGCATCTCGATCTGTGCTAGATCATTCATGTATCTAAGATTAAGAGAAATTTAAAACTATTTTAAATTGATTAATTTTATCATGATGATCACATCATTATCTTTATGCGGGTAGTGATACACTGCTGTCCGATGATCGTAGAGTTAAGGTTCCGCATCGAGTCGCATACGTATTCGGTCTCTACGGATATCCACTCGGGCTCGGACTAAGATGCTATCTCCAACTTCAATCCACCTACACCAAGATGGATCAGCAAGCTCCTGAATCAGCCTTCGATCAAATCTCCGATAGGATCTCGATCCACCTTTAATCACATTCTTCTTCTTCCTTCGCACAAATCTATCAGCACTCGACTCTTCGAGCACACCTGATGGACTAGCCCAACTCCTTTGGGCATGGGAGAGAAAGAGAGATTAGAGAAGAGAGGGAGATGGTGTGGAGAGGAGAGGAGAGGCTCTGAATTTTCTGATGAATAAAATTTTTGGCAGGGGGCTATTTATAGATTTAGAAACCCAAGAGTCTCAAGGCTTTAAATCATCAAATGACTTAAAACAGAAGAACTCCGAGCATCTGGCGCCCTTTTCCTCTCCTCTTAATGCCATTTCTTCACAGAAAATCCATGAGAAAGTACTTAGCCATGCACGATTTTTGTCGAACAAAAATCAGATGGGCATGGCCCTTATCTTATCTCCCTTCATTTGAAATTCGAACTCTTCAAATTCAAATAGGATGCTAGCCCTTATCCTCATCCACATGGAGATAAGTCCCCTTCAAATTTAAATGGAGCTTTATCCCCATCTTACTTTGAACTCAAATTCAAATGGGATGAAGCCCTTATCCTCTCATCCTTATCTACCGGATGGTGCAGGCACCTGGATCTTATCCATATAGGACATCCCACCCTTTCTCCCTGATATCTCATGAAGAAAAATGTGGGGCATCAATAGTCTTTTAATTCTTACAAGAATGGCTTAAGGGACTCCATCTCTTGGTGTCCAAAAAAGCTTGTTTTGATTTGGTCAAGCCCTATCCAATAAGAAACCCAAATCAAGAAAAAATTGGATTTAATCATGTGCTAGCATGATTTTCTTAAATTCAAAATTAAGATTTAATTAATCCTAACTCAATCAGACTATACTAGCCCAATTGTGCAATCCTAGACCAATATCCTTGTTTATATGATCCCATAGATTTAATTCTGTTTGGTAGTGGGATATATTATAATCTCTATCATTAATATCATCGAAATTTTTTTTGATGGATTGAAACTTCTTTCAATTTATCCAATTTAAAATTATCGATCATTGAGATAATTCTAATTGATCATACGATCCATTAGTAACATCTAGCAGTATATAGTGACAATCCATCAGAATCGAATGGTTGAATGTTTAGGTGCGGTTGCCGTATGATTCAATTCTTCTATCATAAATCTTGATAAGATAGAGATTAAGGATAACTCATCAAATCTAATTTTTGTCATATGTCAGATTCAATTAATACGAGCCCACTTATAAAACCTTATGGAAACACCTTTCCATCATTTACACTGCCATGACCATAGGCTTTAGGACTCAGTGTCATGATCTACATAGGACTATTCATCTATCGAGATTGATAGATCCTATCTTGATACATATCCTGTTCCTACAATGAGTTTACTGCAGCCAACATACATCTCAAGACTTCGTATGGCTAGAAGATCGAGTTATAATATTATCAAACTACAGCAACCTCACTGTGAATAGCCAAAGCACCGCAGATCAGAGAACTATTCATACTACAGCAGCTTCGAATTAGTCATGCACTAACAAGAAGATAGACATTCTAGTGATAACTCATATTTGGTCATGCTCAGTACCCTTATTCTTAACAAGCACTTACACTCTCGCTCCAGTATCTCCATATTATAAATTCAAGACCCATCTACCTTAAGGAAGTAATTGTACATCAATCTTTTTAGATCAAGCACCATCCCCATGATGATCCTACGATCGAGAGTAATTTATGAATTAATTATTAATGACACATGTCTCAAATTTTCAACTCTTGAGAATATGTGTCATTATACCCATTAACTTAATGGACGATTCATAGACACTTAAAATACAGATATGAATGAAAATGAATCCAATTGTATTAATTTATATTATAAAATATATCTTTAAAAAATTTTACAAGTGTCGGTCAATCTGACTTCTAGGATATGCATCTAACAATCTTTCACTTGACCTAAAGTCAGTTGACTATAAATCTAAGTCCCATCTTTTTAAGGTGGGCTTCTATTTTTTGCTGGCTCAATTGCTTCATTAGTGAGTCAGTCATGTTGTCCGTATTATCCACGTTATCTAGATTTGATAGTCAAAAACTGATGTGGCTATTTTTAAAACTTAATTTCTCCGTAGGACATACGCTGTATACTTGATTATAAAATAATCATCAGTGTGAATCATAACGGTAAATATATTATCAATCAATACATGACTTTTCATATATCATAACACTAATGATATCTTATATGTAAATTCTTTATATAAAATTTTATTTTATAAATAGATAAAATTTTATACTTGTTCCTTAGTCATCATTATATCACATGATAAATAGCTAATCAGTATAAAATAAACTAAAACTTTATTATAAAATCTAATATGATAACTTTATACATAATATCTAATACATATTATAAAATAAGCTATATCGCATATGATCCATTTGATCCTCAACATCTCAAAAATTAATCTTTTAGTCAGTGGATCTACAATTATCAATTTTTTTTTAATATGTTCTATATACAAATACTATATTCTTCTTTATTCTTTCACGAAGAGCAAAATATTTGATACCGATATACTTGCAAGTATCTGTACTCTTCATATTGTTGGAAAATCTTACTGTAGAATTATAACGATATCTTTTTATCGATCTACTAATAGAATAACAACTCTAAGCCCTGTGATAAAATTTCATAACGACATAACTTATGAAGAAGTCTTATATAGACTATATACTTTGTTTCCATATTAGATGTAGCGAAAAAGCCCTTATTTTACACTCATCGATGACAAAGAAACTCCTATAAGTAGATAGATATTTTAGTAACAGATTTTTTATTATTGGTACATCCAATAAAATATGAATCCTAATAGTCTATTACTTTATGATGATCAAACCGACTATATGTGAGCATATAAATTTTTATATCCTACATATAATACATAACTTTCTTTGTAACTTTTTTACATTCCATTCTTAGATCTTGTGGATAATGTCCAAGCATCGATGTAGCATAAGGAATATCTTAACCCATATAAATATACACATAGACTCCTAGCATCAGATGCATAGGTTATAAACCTTATTTTCTCTCTCTTTATCTTGATTCTTAAATATTGAGCTTTATTAAATTTATCACCCTTTATAATATGAGCACATCCAAATGAATATTTTTTCATCCCAAATTTAGTGCTATAGAGATGTAAGTCCTTTAAGATAGTCCAAGTAGCCCTTAGAATTTATCTTTATGAATCTCAATATCGAATATAAGTGGCTTCATCAATATCTTTCATCTCAAAATTTTGAGATAAAGACTATTTGATTTTTTTAAATAGATCAAAATCACTACTGGCAAGTAGAATATTATCCATATTATACCAAAATTATGAACTTATTGTCACTAACCTTTCAATATATACATTAATCAATAAAATTTTTTTAAACCTAAAAAAAGTAATTATCTCATTAAATTTTAAATACCACTATGTGGAAGCATGTTTAAGTCAATAACTAAATATTTTTAATTTGCAAATCATGTGCTCTTGTCCGCTGACCATAAAAATCTTTGGATTGTTTTACGTAAACCTTTTCCTCTAGATCACTGTTAATAAAGGCCATTCTCACATCCATCTAATGTAGCTAAGTTAAAATAAGTTGTTAAGGCTATGATAATCCAAAAAGAGTCTTCTGAAGAAACAGAAGAATATGTCTCTTTAAAGTCAATGCCCTCTTTTTGTGTAAATCTCTTCGCCATAAGTCTGATTTTATATTATTCAATCTTACCATTGAGATTTTTTTTGGGCTTATAGATCCATTTTTGTAATCTATTTATCATATTCTTTAGGTAGGTCAACTTATTCCCAGATATAGTTGTTATCCATAGAACCCAGCTCTTCTTTTTATAGCATCCAATTGTCGTAAGGAGTTTTCAACTTTTTATGGCTTATAAGAACATCTCAGAGTCATATTTTTTTTACCATATTATTCAGATACACCACATAATCTAGAGATATAGTAGATTTTTTTTATTCTAATAGATCTCTAAAGAGCTATCCATTGATCTACTTATAGTGATGGTTAGATAGTTGCTTCTTCGATAATAGAAACCTTATAGAATGAAACTTAATGAAGTGGTTGTTCCTCCTGAATGTTATCATAAAGAATAATAATAGGAATCATTATTTTAGTCTATTTTATAAGTCCAGTATTTTCTTAAAGATAATGTCTTAATATTCTCTATTCCCACTAAACATGCCATCTTTTGAAAATCTAGCTTTATCGGTTTCTACTATCCATGGTTTACAAGATAGATAATAAAATCTATACTCTTTTGATCTCTCTGAATAACTAATAAAAAAATTACTAATCATCTTGAGATCAAATATCTTTTCTTGTGGGTTATAAATCTTGGCTTCAGCTGGGTAACCTCATATATGCAAATATCCAAACTATATTTCTTACCAATCTATAACTCTTGAGGTATCTTTTGAACTGTCTTAGTAGGGATCTTATTTAAGATATGCATAGCTATCTTTATAGCCTCAACTTACAAGTAAATAGGTAGGATAGAATAATTTATCATAATCCAAACCATTTCTTAAAGCATCATATTCTTTCTTTCTACTACATTTTAATATGATCTGTCAAGCATAATATGTTGAGGAGTAATCCCTTTTTTTTTTAGAAATTTCACTAATGGTCCTGATCTTTATCCCATCTCAATATATCTACCACAGTACTCGTCATTTTTATCGAATCTGATTGCTTTAATCATTTTTTTTCATTATCTCTCTATCTCTATTTCAAACTCCTTAAAAGCCTCAAAGACATCATTCTAATTAAATAGAAGGTATAGATACATATACTATGAATAGTCATCAATGGATGTAATAAAATATTTTTTACCTATTAAATATAGGACAAGATTAGCATACAATAGTGTGGATAATTTTCAAAGTTTCTTTATCATCCAGGCATCCTTCTTAGATGTGTATGTCTATTTTGTCTTTATGCAGTAAGCATGTATCACAAAGTTAAGAAATTTAATGATCCTAGGATCTTATCCTTTACTAGCCTTTGGATTTTTTCTTTAGAGATATGCCCCACTCTCTAATGCCATAACATGGAAGAGTTTTCAAAAAAATATAAATACCAACTTCAAAATCTAAGACTATCATATAACATCTAACTATCTTAATAAGCGAACATGCTTAATTTTTAATAAGAATAAATCTTTTATTTTTAGTTAGAGGCTTTCTTAATAGAAAGCTTTGTAAGTTGTTGGCAATGTGTATAATTGCATGGAAGTCAATGCATTAAGTAAAATTAGGAATATTTACTTTTAGATATCCAAAACTTACACGACAGTAAAGGATATTTTCTTTTATAGCTATTTTTCACACTTTATATAGTTTTTCTTTAGGTGTCTTATTCTTTTATAGAAAAAGCATTTTGACAGTCTTATTAATGGATTCACCTAATACCATAACTAATGCTTTTTCTCTTTGACCTTTGGATACGTTCTTTTCTTTATATACCTTTTTATTAACTTGATGTAAAGTAAAGTTTACTTTCTCTAACTACCTTCTTTTTCTCTCAATCTCTTCTTTACTTGTATACATTTGGTCAGTAATTCATTAACTGTTCAATCCTTATAGTATATACTATAGGAGATCTTAAAGAGATTGTACTCTGATGGAAGAAAAGTAAGAATAAAGTGGACTAAAAGAGTATCTAATATGAAAACTTTAGTATCAGATAACTATGCTGTAATATTATGCCCATGGATGCTAGCCTCTATCTTGTTAGAGCTTTCTAATTTCTGCTTTACAATATCCAAGAAAATATGTGCCTTATAATATAAAAGAAGGGATCCCTTAATGTACCATATTAGTTTTCTTATAGAGCAAACTGAGTCGATTGGAATGCTCATATTTCTCAAAAAACTCTTTCGTTCTGATATACTTTTATCCATAAGTGATGAAAATTTATTCATTCAAAATATAGATTAAGGTCAGTACATCCTAATATGAGCACTATTTTTCTCTTTCTATTTCAAAAAATTAAATCAATTAAGAAAAAAAATTTTGCTATACAACTATCAATAACTATGGAAATTAACACTATAAATTATACACGCTCACATTATAATCAAATAATGAGATTAATTAAACTATAATCTAAAATAGTCAATATTATTTCAATAGCAAATTCTAACCTTCCTGTGGGCAAAGATACATCATGCATTGAATTTACTAAAACTTTATTAATAAGATCAATAATATAGGTATTAAAAAATAATAAATTTTTATATCTATGGGTCTAGAAAAAATTCTATCCTTCCTAAATTATCATCTTATTTGAGTTAAATCATAAAAATAACTACTCCCTATAAATAAAGTTAATTATTTCTATAACTTAAGTATAATTTTATTCACATGTCATTACACTTTATTTGATTGTCTTTATGAAGTTTTTACCATATTCAAAATATTGTAGCTACTCGTAAACATAATAAACCGACTAACTTTATATGGCATTGAATATATCATGATCAATATAATAATATGTTTATAATTCTTGGTTTGCATATAAATAAATTAAAAGCACAAAAAAAGTATGCAAGATACAAATTTATGGACTTTTTTGCAATAAAACCATATGACAAAGATCTTACCATAATTATCAAAGAATATTTATGTAATTAAGTTTATTATGGGACTAAATAATAATTCATGGGTCTTTATATAATAGACTTTATTACAGGGGCTGAAATATAATTTTATAAGGATCTTTACATAATAAATACTTTATCAGGAGCTAAATTATAAAATACCCTAAAACCAAATTAAACTAGCTCAATTTGGTCTGGTCAGTCAATTGTTAAAAAGAATGTTTGTTTGATATATAATTTGTTAGGGGTTAAATTGCGAAAACCCCTATTTAAGAAAATGGGTCCAATCGGGTTTGGACTTTGGGTTAGAACCCAAAATGTATAACCCATTTCTTACCTTCTTCCTCTCTCAATCTCTTCTCCATTCTAAACCCCTAAACCCTCTTTGCTGTAGATTGATCACCCCTAAAATATTTTCAACAAGTCACAGGCCATCCTCAACCACCAGTGATCAACCTGAGACCGTCGTCCTAACTGCTGATGAACCGATGATGGGTGGTTGTTATTGATGGGAGATCGGAGGGAGAATAAGAGGACAAATCAATGATTGTCCCCATCTAAATATGGCCAATAGCCATTGGAATACCAAATCAGAGGACTGCCACCATGCCCCAAAGCCTTCCATCAGTTTCTCAGTAAGTATGCCGATGATAGGCCGGTCGATTGAAGATCAATAGAGAAGATTCAAAAAATCATGGCTTCTTCTCCAAAAATCCAATCGTTGACCATCGAAAAAGCTCGGATCGACAGTCTGCCACTATCTTCCCAAGGCCTTTGGCCAATATTCATCGGTGATCAAAAGGACAACCATCGGTGGACAAGATCTAGTGGCTTTTTTCTTCTTTCTCCTTTTTTTTATTTTCTTTATGGTTGAATGGTGGTTGCTAAAGATCGAAGATTAGAGGGTAGCATGACATGAAAGCTAGCTGAAGAGGTGGAGTTTGGCCATCCTCATCCGAGGGAAGAGGAATACAAAATGTCAAAAAAACCATGAGCACTGTATCCCTCCTTCTTCTATGTATCCGATGGATGGCTGTCGGAGGGGGAGGACACCGATGACTTGCCTTGGGTGGTCGCTGGACATAGGTCGGAGGTCTATCCCCAACCATCCCATCAAAGGGAGGGTGGAGGATAATGAGAACCATCATCCTTCCTCTCATTCATTCCCATTTATTTTATTAAACAACAATTTTTAGGCCCCTTACAAATAAATAAATAATCAAAATTTTATAAATTTTATGGAATTCAAGAACAGGTCTAGATCATGATGACTTCAACTAACCAGGATAACCAATCAGATCTGTAGTCCATCTTGATGGCTGTCAAAGAAAGAAATTGAGGTCCTTTTTTTCTTCATTTTATTTATCAATAATAATCATATAATCTCTAATATACCAAAAATAAAGACAAAATATGGCATATACAAATTTTTCATGTCACTTTAAGATCAATGGACTGAATAAATTAGCATAAACGTGGCTCTAATATCACTACAGGTAGAAAATTTTAATCTGAATATGAAAATTAACATATCTTTAGCCATTGTTATTCAAGCCTAATCAAATCAACCTATAACCATCTTTAATTTGTAATCATAAGATAATCAAGTTGGATGTACTTCTCGATGTCGTGGAGCAATATCATGATTTTTCAATCTCTAATATGAATATACCCAATAAAGAGGATCTCACAAGCTCTTGGATGAGTCGAGAATCAAGTCTGTAAGAGTCTTTTTATAACATACCTCATCCATCAAAGATAACATCTGAATCAATTGTAACGACTGAAAGATAGATATTATCCATCATGGTTGTTTAGAGCTCAATTTTATCAAACCATCAAATATATCCCTATCACTTTATCAGAGTTTATCTTTAGTTAGAGTCTAAATAATCAATCTCAAATATTTAAAATAAATCCTGATGCGTATTAGTGTGGGCCACATCCGGATGGGTTTAATCAGATAAATTACAACATGTCTCCCTACTACAGGATGATTAATTGATCATTTTTATATCCTTCAAATCAATCAAGTGATGAAGGGTAAATGGTTTCTCTAAAGAAGCCATGCCAATTCTAGTGGATCATGTCTACAAGTTTTGGTTATTGGTGTCCTTGGGCAATGGACAAGCGAAAAAGGGGATAGGGAGTGCTATTAATAGAGGTGCTTTCTATTTCCACCTTCCAGCACATGACCGAGCCACACCGCTCTCCCTCTTTCTCAAGCCTCCTCCCTCTCCTATGTGCCCAAGTCCCCTCTGCTTTCTATTTCTCTCTCATTCTCTCTTTCTCTCTCTCATTCTCTCCCTCTCACACCCTTGCTCCTCTCTTTTCTCTTCCCCTATCTCTCCCCTCTTTCCACTGTATGTGTGTGTGGTAATGGTGAATGGGTACCATGCCCTCTTTCATTGTTTGCCATCTCTCACTTTTACTAGTTCTTCTTTCCCAATCTTTCTACGTGTGAGGGTGAAAAGGATTTTCCCTCTCACTCGCTTTTCCTCTTTTATTCTCCTTTCTCCTCTCTAGTAATCTCTTCCCCCTGCCTTTTTGAAAATTTTAGAGAATTTTAGAAAATAGTTTTAAATATTAGTGTGTATTGATTCAATATATGTATGTAGCTTTGCATTGTTATGTCCTCGAAGGATCCATATGAATGGATTAGATTATCTAACTTTTTGACATCTACAAGGTAAGTAAGCTAATGCTTCATAGAATATTTTCTAAGAAATCTTGGAAAACTACAGTTTATATTGTTTGATAAAATAGTTTTTATGATTTCTACATTTGTTTGATTAAGTGGTCAAGCATGTTAAATTTTATCTTTAAAAATGATATAAGATAAGATGTATATTTTTATTTTTTTTAAATGAGTTATTTTAAACATGCAATCTACTTTGGAAAACTAGATCGGGTACTTTGTGAAAATACCTTTGTATTTATATTCAGCATGGATATTATCTGGCCATGCTAATAGGGATTATATATTAGTTCTATCGACTTATTAGCTAAGAAACGAGTTTCGATACCACACCACTGGTAATAAGAACAGTGGTATTTGAATGCCATCTATTATCCATTATCTGTTACCAATTATTTGACCCATGCCACTAGGTTTCATGTCTATAGCTAAACATTGGAATTAATATCAGTTGGTGAAAAGTATACTTTTGCAAAGAAAAAAAAAATATATTACCCAATAACTGATAAGAATGAAATTTTGCTCCATCAATTATATATTATTGGATTTGATTTGTGATTAGATGACATGCTGTAATCCATTTTGAAGTGTTATGTCACTTACTGGATTAGTATAGCCCATTATAGTTCTTTATCTTTGTTTTTCAAATCCAGATATATGATTGGTTGCAGGACTAGGAAGCATGCATTAGATTGCTTGGAGCTTTTAGTAGATCTAAATTCTTGAGGATTAAGGTTGTCATATTATTGATTTAAAATTTATTATGACATGATTAGATTTATTATTTAGGTAGCCTTATATGTCTGTGTGGTTTGCCTTCCAGGCATACAGCATCTATTACGCCCTTAATTCAAGATGTAATAAACAAAGTGGCATCAAAGCTTAAGATTGCTTGGGACTGTGATTGATCATGAAAGAAATAGTCATACCTTGAACCCATCACCCAGTTCTGCCACATTACATAACCACATGATCCCCAAAGCTTAGCCTAGAGAACATGCAAAGTCTATAAGATGAACAAAATTCTGAAATACCAAAATTTAAATCAGATATATCAAATTCATAATAATTCAACTAAATAAATCCACTATTATCAAATAGTAAAACTTGTTCAATTACAAAATTTCAAATGTTCATCCAACATCAGAAAAATAATCTAGCTAATTGCCCCATTGCTTGACCTCCATGCCAAACCCATCCTAAACTAAGCATTCTATGGCTCTAGGGAAAAAAAATGTCAGAGAGATATATGAGCTTTACCATCTAGTAAGAATCCTCCATAGATACACACCAACATAAATATAAAAATTACTTTTAGCATATGTATAATAGATAGGAAAATAATAAGATTCATAGATCAACAATCTGGTAGTTGGAAAAGTAATTAACAGATCCTACATATATATATATATTCATAGATCAACAATCTGGTAGTTGGAAAAGTAATTAACGGATCCTACATATATATATATATATATATATATATATATATATATATATATATATATATATTTATTTATTTATTTATTTATTTATATGTCACACATATAGCAATCTTGAGATGCATATCATATATCACCACAATTCTATTATACACATCATGTATCATCCAAATAGCAATTCTATTCAATAGTAATCTAGTGAGATTACTTATCATTAACTGGTTAGCATAGGTTAGAGCTAAAAACATTATCATTCCGGCAAGCCAAAATGCATGCCATACTTTTGCCTATGATTGGCAACCACAATATTGTAACTCAGTCCACAACTGCATCACATATACAATGCTTCACACATGGCAGGTCAATCCAAATGTTCCTCTTTTCTCTGACTTATAGTTATGCAAATTTTAGTTTACCTATAAGTCTCTACTATAATTAAACAAAAATTTATCATCTTGAATTGATTTTCAAAGTTGAGCTAGTCATCGCCTCACTCCAGACCATGGCAAGCCAAGAACAATGCCACACCTTAGCCTAAGGTTGGCAAATCATATACACCACATTTCATACATGGCTAACGTGTTCAAATGCCCCCTCTTTCCCTCTATCATATGATTATGCAAAATTTTATTTTTTTATAAATTACTACTATAATTAAGTATAACTTATTATTTGGAATTAATCTTTAGAAATAGACCAGTCATAACCATGCTCCATCCTGTGGTAGGCTAAAAACAGTACTATCCTCGGCCCAAGGCTAGTGTACCATGTTTCATATGTAGCTAGCTAGTCCAAATGCCCCCATTTTCTACACTCATATAATTATATAAAATTCAATTTAATTATGTCATGACTATGATCAAATGTAGCTCAATATTTGAAATTAACTTTCTAACATTGGACTAATCATAGCCACACGCTAGCCCATGATGGGCCAAACATAATACTATAGCTTAGCCTGAGGTTGACACACATATACACTACATTTTTGTTAGATATATGACCTGCAAAGCCAATTATTGATTGACACATTATATTAATTTTAGAACATAATTTTATACTTAATTTATTAAAATTAATGAAATAGATATTTTTTTAATCCATTCATATATAATATGTCTGTAAATCGTCCAAAGAGTTAATGGATAATGATACATATTCTCAAAAGTTAAGAATTTGAGATATATATTATTATAGATTAATTTTTGAATTACTCTTCATCGTTAAATCATCACGGAGATGATGATTGATCCATCAAGATTAGTGCATGGATCGCTTTCCTTTCGGATAGACAAGTCTCGAGTCTACAATATAGGGACACTGGAGCGAGAGTGTAAGTGATTGTTAGAGAATAATGGTACCGAGTATGATCAGAAGCAGAAGTCACTTGGATATCTACTCGCTCGTCAATGACTATCTCGATGCTATAGTCATATAAGTAGTTCTTTGACCTACAGTACCTCGACTACTCACAGTAGCATTATTGTAGTTTGATAACACATAAACATGATCTCTAGTCATTTAAAATTTTATGGTATTTGTTAGCTATAGTAAGTTTACTGTAGGAGTAGGGTGTGTACTTATAGAGGATCTATCAGCTTTAGTAGTTGAAGAGTAGTCTTATACGATCTAAGAGGCTGAGTCCTTAAGTCTGTTGTCACAATAACGTGATAATGAAAAAAAAATTATGAGATTCACAAATAGACTCAAATTAATTAAGTCTTGCATATGACGGATGCTTAAGATTTGACGAGTTTTCATGACTTGCATCCTGTCGGAACTCTCGATAAAAGAACTCAATCATATGATAACTATACTTAGGGGTTCATATTTTTTTATTCTGCTGGATTGCCACAACATATTATTAGATATCACTGATGGATTATGAGAACTCACTAGGATTATTTTTGGATCCACAAACTTTGTTGAATTGAGTTGTAATCGTTCCAGCCCATCGAAAGGAGTTTTGATGATACTGTAATGGAGATCACGATATGTCTCACTATCAGATAGAATAGAATCTAAGAGATTATATACAAAAGAACCTCGACCTCAATAGTTTGGATCATAATCAAATTATCAATTGGATTGATGATTTGGATCAATTTATAAAAGTTACAAATTTAGTAACCGCTAATTGTTAGCATGAGGAACTTAATTGTAAGTGTTGCAATGCAATTCGGCCTAATTAATTTATAGATCAAGTCCTAATTGAATTTAATTTAATTAGACTTGACTTAATTTAAAACTAATTGGATTTAATTATCCAAGTAGCACTTGATTTCAATCCTAATTAGATTAGGGTTGACAGCCTTTTCAAATTAGATTCAAATCAGATTTGAATTGAATTCAAATTGAATCCAAATTAAAATCAAATTGAAATAGGTCATCTAAGCCCATGTTTACTGGATTTTTCTCCCTCTAATTGGCTGACTAAGAGAAGGGGGGTGCTAAAATTGCTACCCCTTCTCTTCATGCATGAGATAAGGAGAGGAGATGCAAGTTGGCGCCTCCCCTTATTGGGCATGGAATCTTCTTGATAAGGATCAACCCTAACCAAAATTCTAATTTGAATTTAAATCTATTGGGATTAGTTCTTATCAGGTTTGGGCATTGGGAATTGGTTTTGTGTGACAAAAATAAAAAGGATGGCATGAAGGCATGCGAGGAATTATTCCATGTGATCTCTTCCTCATCGCAAGTTCTCCACGCCCCTTCTTTCTTCCATCTCCACGCCCCACCTCCTCCTCAAATTAGATCAGAGAGAGAGTTTAGAGAGAAAGGAAGAGAAGAAGAAAAGTTCTTCCTTCTCTTCTTGGCATCCTAGAAAAGTTCCTTCAAAATCTGTGCGAAGAGTTCGAGCAGCAATTTTTCTTCTTCGAGTTCTAGGAGAAGAACATCTAGATCCAAGCCAAGAAACGAAGCCTGCAAGAAAACTAGCACTCCAAGGGCCTTGGTGTTTCAATCAATAACCAGCTCTGTGTGGATACCAGCAAAATTCGGGCACGTGTGTGGCTCCAAAAGAAACCCCGGGCATTTGTCGGATCCGATCCAAGAAAGAAGAAGGAAAGTGCTTCAGGTAAGTTTGATCTTCTTTCTTTGAATTTTCTGATTTCAGATCTAATTTTTAAATTTACTTCAATGTTGAGATTCGGATGCGCAGTGGAATTAAATTTTAAACTTTTAATGTGTAACAACTCTTCAAAATATGTAATCCGAACATCAAAATCTAAAATCATCTTGATACATTCAATCAAACAAGAACATAAAGCATATAAGTGTGAGATTAGAAATGTTACACTAAACATGTAGATCCGAATAACCCGACAATCAGAATTCTCGAGGCACTCAAGCGTGCGTCCTCCAATAGTGATCCACATGGATCTTGGTCCAAAACTCTCCCTAATATGGATTCGCTAAATTTCTTTCCAAAAAAATTAGTAGCAGCTCCTTTCTTTGCATCATCAACACTCGGTATTTTTCCACTCCTTTGTTCCCTCTCATCTCTTAGCCATCATGCTGTCCAACAATTGGACCCATGAAACCACACCTTAGATCCAACACTTTGGATAATTTTCTGACAACATTTGGACATTAGGAACCACCCTTTAGATCTAATATTTGATCTCTTAGATCCAACCTTTTGGATCTGATTTTTGATCACTTTGGTCCAACACTTTGGATTAGATTTTTAGATCAATTGGATGCACCCAATCTCATAGCCATTCAGCCCCGAAACATGACTCAAGCTAGAGTCATGAAGGTGTCAAACACCCTCCAACCACCCAACATTTGGGCGTGAAAACCAGCATCACCAAACCATTTTTGGCGTGGGATATGGAGGAGTCCTTCTCACAGGAGGACTTCTCCATTTAGCGCAACAAACTGGGACGTGAAGACCTTCTTCACGTGGAAATAAGGGCGCATGAAAAAGCTTCTCTTGTTTTAGCATGAAGCTTTCCTCTAGTCTAGTGTCCAACTCTTGGACGTCAGAAATCTCCATGGAGTGTGTAAGATTTATTTTCCAAGAGGACTCTACAAAAATCAAACTCTTTCATGGTATTTCTCCATTTGTGCACGGAATTTTCAAGGGACATGAGGCACATGGGATCAACCCCTTCCTTTTCTTTCATAGACTCCCTTAAATAAAGAGATAAGGGCATGAAATCAAAGGAGCATGAGATAAACCCCATCCTTAGCACGTGAACAACCACCTTGGTGTCGGATTCTTGGATGCCTTATAAGGAAACGAGAGGAAGAGGAGGAGTCCCTATGTTTTACTCCACCTTAGGTGCGTGAAACCCCTTCCATGCATTAAGAATAATACCGTGGCTCTTAGGATGGCATGGTGAATTCCTTCTTTAACAAGGATTCTTAAGAAGGGGTGCGCCAAATAATTTGGCACTTGGAACTTCACGTTGGGAGCTAAGAAGGCAAGGAATCCTTCATGCATCCAACTCTTGGATGCCCACAAATTAAGGAGTGATGGATCCAATAGGATTTGAACCATTCAAGACCCAATCAGAAGTCCAATAAGCCTGATCTTTGACTAATCAAAGCCCAATGCCAAAATTGAATCCAAATAGATTAGGGATTAGGGTTTAGACATGTGCTAGATTGTTTGACTCAAACTCATTTAGAATTTCAACCAAATCCAATTCAATTAGGTTCAACAAGATCTAATCAAAAGTTCTAGACTTTTTTTTTTTTTTTTTTGTCCCATTGGGTTTCACATCTAGTCAGTAGTAGATCCAGGTTCAAATGCATCTAATCCAATTAGGTCCATCACAAATTGAACCCTAAATGTATCAATTAATTAGAATCATTTTTAATTCATTTGCTGAATTAAACTCCTTTAATTCACTGAGACCTACAAGTTAAGATTGACGTCTAGCAATGTGTCATGACTACTCAAAAGATATGAAATTTGATGAAATACCAAAATTATCCTTTCATGATGAACTACCTTGTAATTCAATCCTTCGATCATACAACATTCCAGACAGGCCATGGGCATAAAATCATATCAAGCCTAAATACCTATCCATATGTATCTCGATCTAATAATGATTACTTAGTTAATGAATCAATAAAAATTCTTTCTAATATTCATCCCTACTCTGGCCAGAGACTCATTGAGTCATCATCTATGAGACCACATAGGATGTTATCTCTTCTTACAAAGAGTGACCAATTCTTTATTGACCATTCACAACCTCCATATATACTTCACCACACCTAGAACATCCCACACACATCTCAAAAAATCATGCTAGAGTGTGAACTAAAGTATAGATCCATATATATAAGGTATCATGGTAATCTCAGGTCTAAGGATCACTTGCACTACTTCCACTGGAGAACCACCTTTTGACATGCTGATAAGGCTCCATTAGATATTCTTCCTGTGGATCAGTTCAGTGAACTCATTCTCCAATGAGCACCTATATTTTTATATTACTGTGACTACACAAGTGATTGTAAGATCAATCACCCTCTCCATCGAGCATACATAAGATGTACCAATCTTATCGGCATCATCGATCCCTGACTCGATCATTCTATGATTGAAAATATTTTAAACTGAAGTTATCAAGATTTTAGATTTCACTGATATGATCTCATCATGGCCCTAAAATTATTTCTCTAATCTATGGAGTTCATCATAATTATGAATATGATATAGTAAATAACTAAACACAATACCTCATAAATATAAAATAATCAATATCATACATATGAGCAGAAAGATAACACAGAATAGTTCCATCGCATCATTCATACGATTGGCTTATACGGTACTATTATTTCAATCTTCCACTTGTACTAAAATCAATCACCCCTATATCTAATGTCCAAGCTATCAAAGTGGCAATCACACTACTGCTATATCATGACTTAGTGAATAGGTCCATTATGCAATTCTTTATATCAACTCACTCTATAATCACATCATGAATGAAGTGAAAGCACCTTAGGATGTGCATGGATTTTAGGTGAGACCACACCTAACTCAGTGATGAACCATTTCATCAGGCGACTTTCCATAGCAATTCATTTACAGTAATATACTAAATCAACTACAGATTGCTGTTTGAAACTCTTCCAATTCACTACTTCTCCAGTACTTTTCAAGTACTCGAGAATCTTTTCATAATTTTTCAATGATCCTTTTCTGGATCTACCTGAAAACTAATGCGCAAGGCATAAGTCACACCAAGCTTGGTACATAGCATATATGGGTAAGTAAATACTTTTACATCCATCCATATTAAATCTCTTCAATACAAAATTAATGTACCTAGACTGGGACAAATCTAGGACCCACTTAGATCTATCTCATAGATCTTTATACCAAGTATATTGGATGCTACACTCAAATTTTTCATAGAAAACTTTTATGATAAGTATGTCTTTGACTAATTGCAACATCGGGACAAATATTTCCAATGTGCTATATGTCATCCATATACAGAATCAAGAAGTCAGTGAAACTTCTACTTATCTTCTTGTACATATATAGTTCATCTATATTTTAATAAAGTCAAATAATTTGACTCACTACTATAGAACAGACCTATGGGAGTGCTTACTACGACAGTGATTCAAAAATTATTGCCATAGCAAGTATAGCAGTGGTCATTCATAATCGCTATCATATGTCGGATATATGGCAGCGATTATAAGTAACCATTGTAATAGGCTACCTATAGCAGTGGTTAAAAGTAACCATGACCATAGTCCAGACCTACTGCCGTGGTTACAAAATAACCACTACAAAAGATTCTAGATATTGTAGCGATTGACTAACCACGACCATAGGTTAGAGATATAGAAGCGGTTATAAATAACCACAGCCATAGGTTCGATCTATAACAGCAGTTATGTGTAACTGCTTCTATAGATTCGGCATATGGCAGCGGTTATAGTAACCGCTACCATATCTCCGACCTATGGTAGCGGTTAGGTATAATCGCTGCTATAGGTCAACCCTATAGCAGTGGTTAATAATAACCATTGCTATAACTGATTATAGCAGTGGTTTAGTGCAACCGCTACTAAAAATAGGCTAAATATAATTTTTTTTCATATTTTTCTCTGAATATAATATAATTTTGAAATTTAAAGTCCATCTTTATCGTTCATTATCTAAATAATTATCATTAGAGTGTAGTCACAAAAGATCACCTCAATCTGATAGTCCTAGCTATGTCGATCAATAAAATTCAATTTTGATAGTCACAAATAGCCGCATGATGATCTGATAGATAAAAATCACTGATGGATCCAAAAACATACAACGATGATCTCGATGATGTTTGTAGCATATTATCAAAATTTTACTTCAATCAGATATCATTATCATGATCAATTTAGTACAGAATGATTTCAGCCATTAAATAAAAAATAAGTGATGAAAAGGCCAAACGACGTCCGATAATAAGATGATTTTTTAGATAAATGATCTTTATCACTACTTTAATTATTTATATAGTGGTGATCATAAAATCTAAATCGTGCCTACATGAACCATCCACGTTAAGTAAATCTTACAAAAGCCCAAGCATAATTACTTAAGGACTTTAAGAATGAGTATCAAGAGACATATAATTTTAGATCGTTCATATACGCATGGTTTGAATTTTACGATCACCACCATATAAAAAATTAAAGTAGTAGCAAAGATTATTTATCAAAAAAATCATCTCATAATCGGATGCTGTTTGGCCTTTTGATCACTCATTTTTTATTTAACAGTCAAAATCATTCTGTGCTAAATTGACCATAATAATGATGTCCGATTGAAGTAAAATTTTGATAGTATGCTACAAATATCATCAAGATCATCATTCCCCGATCTTCTCCGACCCTGCCTCCCTAGCCTCTTCCCCCGACCCCGCCTCCCTCGACCTCGGCCTTCACCGACCCTGCCTCCCTCTTCTCCCGGCTCCGCCTCCCTCAGCCCCAGCCTTCCCCGACCCTGCCTCCCTCTTCCCCGACCTCGCATCCCTCTTTCCCGACCCTGCATCCCTTTTCCCTCAGCCCCACCGTTGGCCCCCTTTGGCCCCACGTGCCGCCTCCCTCAGCCCCGGCCACCTTTGGCCCCACGCCGCACCCTGCTGCCACCCTCCTTCCTCTAGCATTGCTGCTGGTGACCCCCACAACTCTATGCGACCCCCCTCCCTGCAGCTCTGTGCGACCCCCTCTCCCCGTAGCTGCAAGTATGATTTTTATTTTTTTTATTTCATGTCATATTATTTTTATAATTATATTTATAATTATATCATAATAATATTTAAAAAAATCATTGTCGATGGGTTCTGGGCCTTGCCGGCGGTCGTGGGTCATGCCGTCGGGTTCTGGGCCATCGAATTATGGGCTGTACCGATAGGTTCTGGACCGTCGGATTCTAGGCCAGGCTAGCAAATTTTGAGCCATGCCAGCAGGTTCTAGGCTGTCCTGATGGATTTCGAGTCGTCGGGTTCTAGGCCAGGTCGGTGTGTTCTAGGCCGAGTTGGCGAGTTCTGGGCCGTACCGACAAATTTTGGATAGTGTCGATGGATTCTAGGCTGTCGGATTCTGGGCTATACTGATGGGTTCTGTGCCATCGAATTCTAGGCCGTGCCGGTGGATTCTAGGCCATGCCACTTTATGCAAAAAAAAATTTTTTCCTTCTTTTTTTATAAAGAGGCTGTAATGATTTTGAGCGAAAAATGGTTAATTCTTAGCATGATTTTAGTGATATTTATCTCTTATTTTTTTTCTTCTTTTGCAAATATTTTAACAATTCTGAATGGCTATATGATCTTTGATGGCCTGCAGCTATTTAGCAGGCAACCGTTCGCAATCGATTAGTTTACTTATAGTGGATATCGAAAATAACATTACAATACATGATTAAATAATGAATCTGAGCCTCCCTTTTACATATTATTTTTATAATTATATTTATAATTATGTCCTAATAATAATTAATAATAATTATGTCATAATAATTATATCATAATAATATTTAAAGAAAACCACCGTCGGTGGATTCTAGGCCTTGCCCATAGTTGTGGGCCATGCCGTCAGATTTTGGTCCATGTCGGTGGATTCTGGACCGTTGGGTTCTAGGCCGAACTGACAAATTTTGGACCGTGCCAACGGGTTTTGGGTTGTACCGGTGGATTCTAAGCTGTCAGATTCTGAGCCATGCCACTTTATGAAAAGTATTTTCTTTTTTTTTCTTTTTTTTATAAAGTAACTGTCATGATTTTGGATCAAAAATGATTAATTTCTAGCATGATTTTAGTGATATTTCTCCCTCATTTTTTCTTTTCTTCTGTAAATATTTTAACAATTTCTAATGGCAATGTGATCTTGGATGGCCTGTGGCTATTTAGCGAGCAACCATTCACATTTGATTTGGTTTACTTATAGCAGATACCAAAAGTAACATTGCAATACATGATTAAATAGTGAATTTGAGCCTTCCTTTTATATATTATTTTTATAATTATATCATAATAATATTTAAAGAAAATCACCACCGGTAGATTCTGGGCCTTGTCGGTGACTGTGAGCTATACCGATGAGTTCTAGGCCATCGGGTTCTGGACAGTGCCAATGGGTTCTGGACCATGCTGATGGGCAACCATTCACAACCGATTTGATTTACTTGTAGCGGATACCAAAAATAACATTGCAATGCATGATTAAATAGTAAATCTAAGCCTCTCTTTTACTTTAGAATTAATGTAATTCTTGTTGTAGAATTTATTACATAAAATTTTTTGGGGTACTATTTAATCTCTGTTGCATTTATATATTTTTGTATGGATGGAAGAATTATGTACAATGATTAATTGATTATCCAATTTGGACAGTATAGGAATTGTAAATAATTCTATAGATAATTACAGTAATCAAATGATATGCTAAGGGTTCGAAAGAAATTTTGGACATCATTTTTTTTTTATTCTTCCTATATGGGAGAACTAAAAGAAAATACTGTCAAATTTTTTTTCGATCCCTATTACATATCGTTTAATTACTGTAATGAACCTATAGAATTACTGAAATTTCTGAATGGGATAGGATCAATCTTTACCTGTTAGTTGGTGATAATTTTTTTTGCTTATAATGCATTGGTATCTGAAAATGATATTTAATGCAAATAATATTTTTTGTTTGCCTATATAATGATCCCATGGTTCTAGACTGTGTCGGTAGGTTTTGGACCATGCTGGTGGGTTCTATGTCGTCAAGTTCTAGACTGTACCGGTGGGTTATAGGTTGTGCCACTTTATGGTGGGTTCTATGATATATGATTCATAAATTTTAGATCTAAAACACCATATATGAGATGTATGATTTTAGATTTAGATCTGAAAATATTTTGAGATCATAAGCCATTAATTCATGTACTTAAACATAATCTAAAAATTATTTTTAGAATCTGGATTTTAAGTTATGCATGAGGGTATGGGTAGAACAATTAGGTCTAGTGATTGGACTATAATTAGGATCTTTGATTAGATCATATTAGAATCCTTATCGATTTTAAGCAGTTGATCTAACCTAATCAATAGTTGATTAGAATTAGGTCAAAAGGGCTCAAGATCAAGTTTAATTATAGTTAGTCATATTGATTTATATTTGATGTGAATTGATTAACTTAATACTGAATTTAACTCAATGGATCAAGCCTAAATCACTAGACTGACCTATTCAATTCTAATTAATCAATTGATGTCTAAGACAAGTCTCGATCAGTAATTTTTAATTAGGACCATGCTTACTTGGCCAATCCAATAGGATCTAAAGCAAGCATCGATGTCCTTCTCACCGATCTCACTTATGTGGCCAACTTGGTCGATTAAGTCTTGAGTAAGATTGCTTGTCATTCGTGTTCACCCATACCGATTAGGTTAGTTAGACATGAGATTATGCTGATCTGAACCTGATCAGTCAGCTATGAGATTATGCTGACTTAATTTAGATGAGATCTAAACTTAAACTTCTCCATAAATATTAAGTCTTACGTCTTCCACCATTGTAGGAGTGCAAGCATCCTACTAGTGTTGGCTATTCTCAACTGGTTATAGTAGTTTAGTTGTATCGAAAAGATGCAACCACTCTATTAACATGAAATATTGCTAGGTAATGATGGGGTTGGGCCCAATAACTAGACATGGTGAAGGATCTAACGATGGCTTTACTATGCATGGAACAGTGGGTCTAACTTAACTAAGGATTGGACTAGTAATTGGATACGGTGAGGCTTCATGACTTAGAGATCAATTGTTATAACATACTTGAGAAGCAATGGACAATAGTTGTCTACTAATCGGTATAATGTGCCACCAATATCTGTCAAGTGGTGTGCATATATATCGATGGGACTATAGTATGTACTAGGAATCTTAGTTGCATAGGGGTTTTCAGATCTCCACGAGGGAGTGTGAAAGATCTGTGAGAATAGGGGGAGTCTAATTTATTTCTTAAAATTTTTATAATAAATTTTAAAATCTGAGTACAATTCTTTAACTTAAATCTCTACTCTTATAGTTAACCATGTTAGTCTCCAACCCATTAGCCTACATTCTAGAGTCCAACTGGCTAATGGGCCATAACTACAAGGACTGGTTTAGAAATCTTAAGATTGTCTTAAATTTGGAGAAGTCGGGCTATGTGCTTAACTAGGACCCCCCTATTTTACTTGACCATCCAAGTGCTCGTCAAATGACAGCACAAAAGAAATGGATGGAGGATGACAACAAGATGAAGTGTTATATACTGACTTCGATGTCAAATGAGTTGCAGAGCCAGCATGAGGATATGCCTACTACCAAGGCCATGATTATTCACCTGCAAGAGTTGTATGGTGAGCAGAGCCACACTGTATGTTTTGAAATCTCTAAAAGATTTTTTAATACTAAAATATGTGAAGGATAGTTAGTCCATGATCATTATTTGATAATGATTAAGGATGTTTTGAATAGCTTAAGAAGCTGGATATTTCTATTCATAGGAAACTGCAAGTAGATTTGATCCTCCAATCTCTTACTAGTTCATTTGCTCAATTTGTTATGAACCATAATATGAACAAATTGAACTACACTTTATCTAAGTTAATAAATATATTGGTAAGTAATAAGAGGATCTTGAAGAGTTCAAGGGGCATTATTCTAGCTATGGAGCAGGCGTCTTCCTCCAAGAGAAAGTCTACTTGGAAGAAGAAGAATCCTGTGAAGAAACAGAAAAAGGAGAATAAGCCAAAGAAGACGGACACTCCAAAGAAGGCTGTTGTTGGTAAGGAAAAGTATTTTCATTGCAATAATGATGGCCATTGGAAGAAAAATTGTTCGTTGCACCTAGAGAGCCTAAAGAAATAAAAAATGAATGTACCTTCAAAAGATAAGTCCAATATGTTCGTTATTGAATCTAATCTTACAATTTTTTCTACTTCTATTTGAGTATTAGACTCTAATTCGAGTGCTCGTATATATACTTCTATGCAGGGTCTGGTAGAAAGTAGAGGGATGAGAGAAAGAGAAATAATCTTGTGCGTCAGTAATAGAGCAAGGGTTGCTGCAGTCGTCGTTGGAACATATCCTCTGCGATTATCATTAGGATTTAGATTGAGTCTTAAAGATTGTTATTATGTATGTGTAGCTAGCAAAAATTTGATTTTTGTGTCTGTGCTGGTACAGGATGGATTTGAATTCAATTTCAATAAAAATTTTTATTCAATTTATTTGAAAAATAAATTGATTATAAGAGCTCTTTTAATTAACAGTTTTTATCATTTGTATGCCAATGCATCTGTAAATATTAACGAGCAATTAGTGAAAGCTATAAAACACAAAAGACCTAAAGATGACCTGAACCACAAGTATGTGTGGCACCTTAGACTTGGTCACATTGAAGAGGATAGGATTAACAAACTGAAAAAAGATGGGATCCTTGACTTACTGAGTTTTGAGTCATACCCAATTTGTGAATCCTGCCTTTAGAAAAAAATGACTAAGTTATTCTTTGTAGAACATGGAGAAAGGGCCACTGAACTACTTGCTCTGGTACATACTGATGTATGTGGGCCATTTGATGTGCAGTCCAAGGGTGGTTATTAGTACTTCATCACCTTTATCAATGGAATATGTGTTTCTTATAAGATATAAGTCTGAAGCCTATGAAAAGTTCAAAAAATTTAGACACGAAGTAGAAAAATAAATAGAAAAATCCCTTAAGGTTCTTCAATCCGATCGAGGAGAGAAATATCTTAGTAAAAAATTTTTAAGGTATCTCAAAGACAACAGTATAGTCTCACAGTAGACTCCTCCTAGTACGCCTTAACTCAATGGGGTATCGAAAAAGAAAAGTAGGATCCTATTGGATATGGTCCGGTCTGTGATAAGCTTCACTGATCTACTTATATTTTTTTGGAGACATATCCTACAAATCTCCATTTATATTTTAAATAAAGTTATCTCTAAATCCGTTCCTATCACACCATATGAGATATGGCATGGTAAGAAATTAAATCTTGACCATCTCAAGATTTAGAGATATTCTGCCTATGTTAAAAGACTAATGGCAGACAAATTAGAGCCCAGATCTATAAAAGCTCATTTTATAGGGTATCCTAAAGAATCAATAGGATACTACTTTTACTTTCTAGAGGATTACAATGTGATTGTGAGCCAGCATGCTATATTCTTGAAAAAATAATTTATCCAAAATGGAGGTAGTGAGAGACTAATTGAGTTCGAAGAAAAAATCTCTGAAGAGCGGCCAGCTGTAAATCAGGTTGAACCCATTGAATCAGTAGATGTAGTGGTTCCATGATAAATATTTGAATTAGATCACTAGAGGCATTAAATATTATAATAATTGATATTATTTTTTTAAAATTTGATGCTCTCTAATCTATTTTACAGGTGATTGAGAGTTTGGGTTCATACGATTCAAATTGGACTCAAATCAGATTAAATTCAAGTGAATCAAGCAATCAACTCCCATTCCAGTGCGAACGTGACAGAAAGATCAAGGGTCAAAAAGCAACCTCTCCAATCAAAGGCCCAGATTAGAAGATACATGAAACTAAAAGTGAATACAACTTAAATCTTAAGGACTCAGATTAAAAGATCATTCTTCATGAAGATCCAATGTGAATGTGACTTATTGATCAACGAAGAAGAAGAAATATGAAGATCTAAGGGTCCTTATTCATGCTCCCACCCCTCTCATGAAACCCTAAAACATATGTGTCGCCCCAACTTATTTTTGTCATGGGATTTTCATGTGAAAGAAGAAGAAAAAAATAGATGTGCGGGCCCATCTTAAGATCTCACGCTCCATCCTTTCTTTCTTACATGCCTCCCCATGCCTTCTTTAATTCTTACACGCTACAAAACCCTAGCCCTCTCTCATCTCACGCCCACTCTATCTTCTCTATAATACATACAACTTTCTCCTCTCCTTGACATCAGCCCCCTTATGGGGATCTTCTTCTTCCACCAAGCCTTCCCTAAATTCAAATCCCCATAGCCTTAGGTTCTACGCCATAGCCCTTCTTCATACCAATCCTGTCTTCTTAAATTTTTAGTCGGCCATAGGTTTAACCTTTTTTTCTCAAATTCTACCATCTCAAACCTCATCAGTCCCCTACAAAGCATAAAAATTTCACATCTAAAAGTCTCCAAAAAGTCTTCCAAATCTTTCTCTCTTTCCAACGCTATAGACTACAATCTAGAAATTTCAGCAACCTTCTTCCACCTTCCAACCTCTTCCAAACCTACTTTTCTCAATCTATTCTCTACCAAATCTCTTTCTCTTGCTACTGAAGGTCTTCTCCAAATCCTAGAAAAAGAATCTCCAAAGTTCAGGATGCAGATCATGGTGAAGAATCTTCTGATGGCCGGCTAGTCGTCATATTCTCAGGAGATCTATGTAATCTCATTTTGACAGTATTCTTTTTTTTTAAATCATTTGTATTCTTCTTTTAATATGCAATAAAGATTGATTTTACTTGCTATATTCTTGTGTCTTTATTTTCTTTGCATGAAATCATATTCTTTGAATAGCCTATGATTGCGTAGAGACAGATCTGATCTAAGGATACGACTCATGCTCAGTGAGATATGCTATACTTGAAAATCGATCATAATTTTATTGATTTATCTAGATAATTTATGCTAGTCTATAACTTTAAAAAATGGATCGTGATCTAGAGACACGGATCGTACGATCTAAAATAGGCTATATCTTTGTTATTTAAATATCCAAGCAAAAGTATGTTAAAGAAGGATATCAGCTATCTAATAAGAAAGCAGTTGAGATCCTGAGAATCTATTTCATACTTGCATTCAACCTTTAATTAATTTTCTTTATTTACTTGCTTTCTTATCAATTTAAGTAGTCTTTTAATCAATATTTATTCCACTCTCTGACCTAAAACTAAACGACTCAACCACTATTAGCACGATCCCTATGGATACGAACCTGACTTGCACTATCTACATAGTAATAAGTTAGAGATTTATTTTTGACACCTACGACAGTAATTATTCCACCACCTCATAAATCTAGTAGGATCTTTCATCCTTTGAAAGATGCTTAGGTATGCTTACGGAGAATGTAGAGAAAGTATTCCTCGTAGGAGATAAGGATCAAATAAATGATCCTAAGATCTATGATGAGGTGATATCAGACATCGACTTCAAAAAATAGTTGAATGCTATGAAGTCAGAAATTGACTCAATACATTCGAACCAAATTTGGGCCTTAGTGGATCCACTAGAGGGTATTATTCTCATTGAGTGTAAATGGATCTATAAAAGAAAGATAGGTATAGATGGTAAGGTAGAGACCTATAAAGCTAGACTAGTGGCGAAGGATTATAGTCAATGTGAAAGTATTGACTATAAAGATACCTTTTCGTCTATAGTTATGTTGAAATCTATCTGCACACTACTTGTCATTACAGCTTATCATGATTATGAGATTTGATAGATAGATATGAAAACTATATTTCTTAATAGATATCTTGAGGAAAACATCTATATAGAACAATCTTTGGGTTTCACTTTCAGTGATGAAGATCACAAAGTCTGTAAGCTGCATAAATCCATTTATAGATTGAAGCAAGCTTCTCAAAATTAGAATACTTGTTTCAACGATGTGAATAAATCATTTGATTTCATCAAGAATGAGGAAGAGCCTTGTGCTTACAAGAAGGTCAATGAGAAGGCTGTCATATTTTTCGTATTGTACGTAGATGGCATCCTCTTTATTGAAAATGGTATTCCCATGCTAACCTCGATCAAGAGTTGGTTGTCCAAAAAATTTTTTATGAAAGATCTAGAAGAAGCATCTTATATTCTAAAAATTAAGGTATATAGAGATAGACCAAATAGGATGCTTGGCCTTTCATAGAAGATATATATAAAGAAAGTACTGAAGAGGTTCAGCATGGAGAACTCTAAGAGAAGACTACTACCCCTTAGACATGGTATTAGTCTCTCCAAGAAAATGTGTCCTAGCACACTTGAGGAGGTTCAGCGGATGAGCAAGATCTCTTATGTTTTGACAATAGGAAGCCTCATGTATGCTATATTGTGTATACGACCTGATATAGCTCTTGTTGTGAATGTCACGAGCAGGTATCAGTCGAATCCAAGTGAAGAGCATTGGACTACTTTGAAGAATATTCTTAAGTACTTGAAAAAGATTAAAGACTTATTCTTGATCTTTGAAGGAAGTCCTGAGTTACAGGTTGAGGGATATACTTATTCAAACTTTATGTCTGATCCTGATGATAGAAGGTCTATGTCAAGATGTGTGTTTCTTTGCAACGGTGGTTCTACAAGTTGAAAAAATTCCAAGCAACTGATCATTGCTGATTCTACTATGAAAGTTAAGTATATCGCCGCCTCGAAAGCTATAAAGAAAGTCTTCTGATATAAGAAGTTCATTGTGGAGCTCAGAGTGATGTCATCACCCCATACTGTGATAACAACGGCACTATAGCCCTTGCTAAGGAGCCTAAATTTCATCAGAAGTCCACACACATCGAGTGATAATTTTATATTATACACGACCACCTCGAGAAGAAATACATCGAGGTACAAAAAATAGACTCTACAGATAATGTGGCAAATCCACTGATGCAGCAGTTGAGCCACTAGAAGACTAAAGCCCACCTTAAAAAAATGGATCTTACGTATATGGGCAATTGACTTTAGATCAAGTAAAAGATTATTAGATGTATAATTTGAAAAGTCAATTATTGACTGATATATTATATTAATTTTAGGACATAATTTTATGCTTGAGTTATTGAAAATAATGAAATGAGCTTTTCTCTTATCTATTCATGTGTAATGTGTTTGTGAATCGTCTAAAAAGTTAATGGACAATGACACATATTCTCAAAAATTAAGAATTTGAGATATGTGTCATTATAGATTAACTCTTAAATTATCTCTAATTGTTGAATCATCATGAAGATGGTGATTGATCCATCAAGATCGGTGTATGGATCACTTTTTTTTAGATAAACGAGTCTCGAATCTATAATATAGAGACACTGGAGCGAGAGTATAAGTGGTTGTTAGAGAACAATGATACTAAGCATAATCAAGAATGAAAAGTCACTTGGATGTCTACTCACTCGTCAGTGACTATCTCGATGCTGTAGTTGTATGAGTAGTTCTTTGACTTATGATATCTTGACTACTCACAGTAAGATTACTGCAGTTTGATAACACATAAACATGGCCTCTAGCTATTCGGAGCTTTGCAGTATTCATTGACTATAGTAGATTCGCTGTAAGAGTAGGATATGCACTTATAGGAGACCTATCGACCTTAGTAGTTGAGAAGTAGTCTTATGCGACCTAAGAGGTCGAGTCCTTAAGTATGTGGTCACAGCAACATAATAATAAAAAGGAGTTTTCAAAGGATTCACAATTAGACTCAAGCTAATTAAGTTTTGCATACGACGAATGCTTAGGATTTGATGAGTTTTCATGATCTGCATCCTATCGGGACTCTCGATAGAAGAATTCAATCACACGATAACTATATCTAGAGATTCAAATTTTTTTATTCTATTGGATTACCACTACGTGTTACTAGATATTACTGATGAATTGTGAGAATTCACTAGGATTATTTTCAAAACAATGATCTTTATTGGATCGAGTTGAAATCGTTCCAATCCATCGAAAAGAGTTTCGATGATACTATGATGGAGATCACGGTATGTCTCACTATCAGATATAATAGAACCTGAGGGGTCACATACAAAAAGAACCTGATCTGATAAATTACTTGGATCATAATCAAATTATCAATTGGATCGATGATTTGGATCAATTTGTAAAAGTTACAAATTTAGTAACTACTAATTGTTAGCATGAGGGACTTAATTGCAAGTGTTGCAATACAATTGGGCCTAATTAATTTATGGATCAAGTTCTAATTAGATTTAATTTAATTGAACTTGACTTAATTTAAGACTAATTAGATTTAATTATCCAAATAGGATTTGGACTTCAATCCTAACTAGATTAGGGTTGACAGTCTTTTCAAATTAGATTCAATCATATTTGAATTGGATTTGAATTGAATCCAAATTGAAATCAAATTGAAATAGATCGCCTAAGCCCATGTTCACTAGATTTTTCTCTCTCTAATTGACTGACTAAGAGAAGAGAGGGGTGCTAAAATTGCTGCCCCTTTTCTTCATGCGTGAGATAAGAAGACAAGGCACAAGTTGGCACGTCCCCTTGTTGGGTGTGGACTCTTCTTGATAAGGATTAATCCTAACCAAAATTTTAATTTGAATTTAAATCTATTAGGATTAGTTCTTATCAGGTTTGGGCATTGGGAATTGGTTTTGTGTGACAAAAATAAAAAGGATGGCGTGAAGGTGTGCGAGGAATTATTCCATGTGATCTCTTCCTTGCCGCAAGTTCTTCATGCCCCTTCTTTCTTCCATCTCCATGCCCCACCTCCTCCTTAGATTAGATTAGAGAGAGAGTTTAGAAAGAGGAAGAGAAGAAGAAAATTTTTTTCTTCTCTTCTTGGCATCCTAGAAAGGTTCCTTCAAAATCTGCGCGAAGAGTTCAAGCAGCAATCTTTGTTCTTCGAGTTCTAGGAGAAGAACATCTAGATCTAAGCTAAAAAATGAAGCCTGCAAAGAAGCTAGCACTCCGAGGGCCTTGATATTTCGATCAACAACAAGCTCTATATAGATATCAATAGAGGTCGGGCATGTGCATGGCTTCGAAAGAAACTCCGGGTATTCGCCGAATCCAATCCAAAAAAGAAAAAGGAAAGCACTTCAAGTAAGTTTTATCTTCCTTCTCTGAATTTTTTGATTTCATATCTAATTTTTAAATTTACTTCTACATGTTATAAGATCTATAGATGATTTATGATTTAGATATGTATGCTCCATATGAAAAATATTTTCATACATGCTTCCGCTAGGTTAAACTAAACTGAAAAAAAAAATCAGCATGCCCTAATCACCTAGAAATCCAACAATTTCTTGCATAGCCGATTAGTCCAGATGCCATCTATTGTCCATCATATAATTATGTTAAAATCATGGTTTTTCCTTAATTTATTTACACTCTACAAGATTTATATAATTAAGCACTGATTAATAAGTTTCATATAAGGCTAGAGTAAGTAACATCACAATCCATGCAACATTGAATCATCAACACATAATACATGTACCAATATATATACATAAAATATCCATAATCATGTAGGACATATCTATATACAAATTTTTTTATAATCACATAAATAATTATGTTGAGTGATTTCTATCTCTATTGATGATAGACTCAAACACAAAGCACACCAACTCAAGCCTTGATCTACAAATCGGGTGTAGAGTACTCTGGTCAGTGCCTTCTTGCACAAATAATTTTTCTTGTCGATTCAAAGTTTTGATTTTGAAAATACAAAATGCTTGAGTATGAGACTGCTAATTGTGTACGTATTTAAGCCTGCTTGCAGGAGGCTAAAATGAGCTTAATATGACTTAATCAATGAAGAAGGAAGTTACTCAAAACATTCAAGTTGGAAGATTTTCAAGATAAATTTTCAAGTTTTTATCTTAGAAGAGTCGACTGAAACAGTGAGGAGCTGACCCCTAAATACTTAGTGTCAAATAGATTGCATTTTTGGAAGGTTTTAGAAGTCAATCCTAAGAAAGTATGAGTTGACACCGACATATTAGAGTAGATTGGTAAAGTCGACAAGTCAACGTCAAGTTCAACCGAGTCAACCCTGACAATCTCAGATGAGAGAATGAAAGTTTTGAAAATTGCCTCTCTACAAATTGACCCTAGTACTACAAGAGTCAACCCCTACCAAGTATCAGTCAGCTCAAGAATGGTCTCAAGTGAAAGATAGAGGACACCCCAAATTGATAATTTCTTGAGTCAACCTGACAAGAAGATAAGTTGACACTTAAAGCTCGACCCTTGAAGAATATGAGTTCACCTCTATGCGTCAGATAGCTTAAACGGCTAGCTATTCTGTAAACTTCCAACTGTTTCTCCACATAATAGCTATTTTCATCCCTCGAGCAGCTAATAAAGGTATTCCAACCAATCTCAGTAGTATTTAAGACTTGAACTTAATTGGAGAACAAGGATTGCATGTGTTGAAAAGAAAATAAGACAAAACCTCCAAGCAAAGTTAATGAGTATTTAATTAGAGAGCATCAAGAGAACACCCACAAACATCGAAAGAGCATTCACTCAATCCAAGCTTTAAAGAAGATCACTAAAAAGGAAGAGATTTTTAGCGATGAAATTATTTACGATGGATAAAATTTCTATCGTAAATAATAATATCAATGATAGTAAAAAATTTTCATAGATAATAAAAAAATATTTACGATGAATAAATTTTTTCATCACAAACAAACATAATTAGTGACGAAAATATTGCTTGCATCGTAATAAATAGAATATTTACGGTAAAAAATTTTATCGTAAATAAGAAAATACTTTTTAAATAAGAAATATAGAGATATTACCGATGAAATTATTTTCATCGAAAATACTAAAAATTTTTCCAATGAAATCAGGTTTTGCATCACCAATAACATTATTTACGATAAATTTTTTTCATCACTAATAAGTCAAAAAAAATTAAAAATTAGATATTTTTAATTATTTGTGACATAAATTTTAGTCGCAAATAATTTGACTATTTGCGACCAATAAAGATTTTTTATCATAAATTAAAAATATTAATGACGGATAATTTCATCATTAATAGTTTAAAAAGTTAAATAAATTAAAATTTTAAAATAGAATAATTATTTATGATAAAAATATAACATCGTAGATAACAAAATATTTACGATAAAAAATAAAATTTTCATCAAAAAATATGGAACATTTATGATGAAATATTTTATTGTTAATAATTAAAAAATTAAAAAATATAAAATTTTAAAAAGTAAATTATTTGTGACGCTAATAAGCTTTTTTTTGCGATAAATTTTTAGATGAAAATAATTTTTAAATAAAAAACTAATCATTTTCTTAACGATGAAAATATTTTCATCACTAATATGAATATTAGTGATAGAAACATATTTTTCATTGCAAATATTCAAATTTTAAAAATTTAAAAATAAAAGATAATTTATGATGGAATATTTTCATCGTAAATAATGAACTATTTGCGATAATAAATCGTATTATCATCGTAAATCTCTAATTATTAACGATAAATTATTTTCATTGCTAATATTTAAAAAAAATAATTTTAAATTTAAAAAATTAAACTATTAGTGACACAATAAGCTTTTTTCATCGTTAGAATGAGTTTTAATGATGGAATATTTCATCACTAATAGTTAAAAAATTTTAAAAATTTAAAAAAAAATTATATTGAAGGATATATATTATAATAAATATTACTATATTTATAAAAAAATTATAAGATAATTTTAAAAAATAATATGTGTAAAATAAAGTTATGTAGAATATCAAGATATGTGTATATAAAAGGCACGTGAAAAGTCATATCTTATGAAAATTATATTGTCGCAAATATTGGGGCATGGGAGGGTCGAAGTGGATGGGATTGATGAAGGCATACTCAAGATAATTACTTTTATTTCTATTCTTACTTTTTATCATGGTGTTTTTTTTTGTAGTTTTTGTTATTCTTATATATCTTTCTCGAGTCTCTAATTGTTTACATTCAAAAGTTATGTTTTCAACCTTTAATTTTGATCCAGAAATAAAATAGATAAATATCAATTTATTTAGTGCAAGATATAAAATATTATTTTATTTATATTATATAAAGTAACATATAATTTTGTATATATAAATTAATATATAATATTGGTTTGGAGTAAAATGAGTATGTCGATTAAAATCTTTTCCTATCTTTATTTGATTAGTCCATTTTGTATTTTGAGGTTGTCCTCTCCAAAATACCCCGAGACCCCCAAAAGCGGAGGTAAGATTTGATCCCATTTCAGTTGATCCAACAACCAAAGACTTTACCAACTTAATATGTGTATATATATATACATATATACATACACACACACATATATATATAAAGGCACACACATATACATACATACAAATATATATATATATATATATATATATATATATATATATATATATATATATATCACATATATCATTGCATTATCCAAATTAAAAAAAAAATTGAACAATTATTTGCGACGGAATAAAATTTTCATCACTAATTATATAAATAGCAACGAAACAACTTATTTTCATCGTAAATAATATTTTTTCGAAGCATGAATTTTTTCATCGAAAAATTTTTTTATGGCGGGAATTATTAGCGACGGAAAAACTTTTCCATCGCTAATAACGTTATTAGAGATGAAAATATATTTTTCATCATAAATATTTTTTTCGTTCAATTTATTTATGATGAAAATTAAGTATTGATGATAAAAAATTACATCGCTAATACCCCGCATCCCTTCACGTCCCATCAGAAATTCATTTTTCTTCCTCTCTCCCCTACGGCATTCGGCCTCCCACGTTCTTCTCCCTGCCTCCCGCATCCCCTCCGGCTTCCTCCACCGTCCAGATTTCTTCCGCCACCATCGCCATCGAGGTGAGTCGTGTTGAGCTTTTTTTTTTTGGGTTGTGTTCGGGCCGAGGATGGGGAACGATGCGGGGCTAGCGTGCCGCGGCCGACGTGCCAGGGATGGCCGCCTAGGCCGGGACGGCGGTTCACGGTCGCGTGGGGCCTATGGGCCACGGCCACATGGCGGCTGGCGTGCCATGATCGGTGTGCCATTGACAGTCGCCTGGGTAGGGACGGCGGGCTTGCGTGCCGAGGCCTGTGGGCCTGCGTGCCGGGACCGGCGTGCCTGGAACAGTGCCGGCGTGCCGCAGACAGCAGCCTGGGCCAAGACGGTGGGCCTACGTGCCAGGACCGACGTGCTGAGCACGATGCTGATGTGCCGTGGCTGACGTGCCACAGCCGGAGTGCATGCCAAGGCCTGGGCCTGGGGCTGGGGCGGGGTGGGTCGGGCTGGATCGGGTCGGATCGGATCGGGCTGGGGCTGGTCGGGTCGGGTCGGGTTGGGCCGAGTCGGGTTGGGATGGGGCGGGTCAGGTCGGGCCGGGTCGGGTCGGGCTGGGGCGAGTTGGGTGGAGTCAGGTCCGGTCTGTGCCAAGTTGGGGATGGTAGGGTCTGGGCCGGGTCGGTTCCGAGTCGGGCCGGGATGAGGCGGGTCGGGCCTGGTCGAGTCGAGCTGGAGTGAATCGGGTGGAGCCGGGTCGGGTCGGGTCGAGCTGGCTTGGGCGGGCTGGGGTGAGTCGGGTGGAGCCGGCTCGGGCCGGGCTGGGGCGGGTCTGGTGGAGCTAGGGCAGGTCGAATCAGGTCCGTGCTGGGTCGGGGATGGTAGGGTCCGGGCCGGGTCGGTTCCGGGCCGAGTCGGTTCCAGGTCGGGGTGGGATGAGGCGGGTCAGGCCGGGTCGAGTCGGCCTGGGGTGAGTCGGGTCGGGTCCGGTCCGATCCGTACCGGGTCGGGTCAAGTCCGGGGAGTGCCGGGCCGGGCTAGGACACCCAAATTATTATAATTATTACATATTATTATAATTATTATATATTATTATAATTATTGTATATTATTTTTTAGTGTTACTGCTGAAGTTAGTTAATTATTTGACTAATTATTTTTTCACTAACACAATGCATATTACTTGTTACAATTAAATTATTTTATGTACTGTTTTGTATGCTGCTAAATTATAAATAAAAAAATATTTTTATTTTAGAAAAAAATTTATTGAAATTTTTGATCAAAAAATTTCAATATAAAATTTTTTTTTTGATAAATTAAAAATCCATCTTCGAATGTACGTTCAAAGATGGTACTTAAATTACATTGAGCTGTAGATTCTCGTTCAAGTTTCGATCTTCATCAAGATCGAAACTTGGATATCCCGAAATGAAATTTGGAATGGGTACACTTGACGATATGAATCACTTGAAAAATAAACGTATTCGAGGTCGTATTGATTGGTTGAAAGGCCTGAAAGAGAACGTTGTTCTGGGGGGGATTATACCTGTTGGTACCGGATTCCAAAAATGAACTGAAGAAAAAATTGAAAAAAACTTGCTAATTTCTTGTTTCGACAATTCAAAATTGGGTGAAGGGCGAAGCGGTGGAGTGCTGCACCCTAGATGGCGAAAGTTCAGTAGCCGAAAGCATCACTAGCTTACGCTCTGACCCGTACGCACCAGCCTTTTCATCCGTTCATCCCCCTTGCCCGAGAGTAGATAGCACACCTAAAGGTCCACCAGGAGCCAGACTGGATCGAATTATAGAATCGGATCTTATGGCAGTGATTCCCTTTTTCCTTCTTTCTTACATCAGGTATGGACAAATAGGAATCGAAGAAACGGACTTTGATGACGAAAAACAAGCAAAAAACACATCATGACCTCTACGGCATCTTTTTCTAGCTCCGTGGCTAGTCTGCGCTCTTTGGACTTTTCAAACTTAGCGAACTGAAACATCTGAGTAGCTAAAGGAAGGAAAATCAATCGAGACCCCGTTAGTAGCGGCGAGCGAGAGTGGAACAAGGGTTTGAATCAAAAGAAATCCGAAGCGCTTTCATTCGATTTCTTGTGGATTGGATCACAAGCAGGGTTCAGCGATATAATATACGAACGAAAATTTCCCCTCCTCAACTCTTTTTCTCTTCCAATTGCTGCTTATCCCCCATCGTCTCACTGGCCGACCTTGACCCCTGTTATTTTGGGGTCATATCTAGTATTCAGATTTTTTGCTAGATCATTTGAGTCAATGCGGTGACTCAGCTTCCCGCTTTGAAAAGAAACTCTTCCTATCGGCTAATTCATTTTAGGGCTTTTTCTAGCTCTTGCTATTGCTACTGCATCTCTTTCGCACTCTGCCATTTGTTTTTTTTTTCAACTTGAATAAGTTTGGGTAGAGCCGGATCTAAGTGTTGGCTAGGTAAGCGTCCTGTAGTAAGAGGAGTAGTTATGATACAATTGCTATTGAAGCAACCGATTTAAAGTCAGGCCGTAGAATGCTATATCGTTATCTAACTGTAGTCGGAGATGGCAATAACGTATTCCTAAAGATGATCGGAGGAGTGAAGTCTCGCAAACGATAGTATAGAGTCACTCTAAATTTGACAATTGGTTCAGTTTATGCATGGCGAAAAGGAGCATTGGAATGGTCTTAACTGAATATTCAGACAATCAAAATAAAAGGGAAGGAAAAGATTGCGGGTTCTTCAATTTTCTTTTTTCCTCATAAAGGAAATAAGATGTTTAGATTCAATCAATTATTCAATTAGTAGTACCCCTGGAGTCCACTTCTGAAGGGAATTCACGCACTGGACGAAGGCATTCCAATTCAAAAACTAATAACTAATATTCGGGGTTACTTCATACCTATTGGTTTAGATCAGCAGAATAAGAAATTTCAAGTCTTTTGGTGTTTTTAATTGATCAACAAATCTTTCTTTTCGATTTGTTCTAGTTCAATGTTTTGGAATCATATATCATTGATATTTTTGTTCTCTCTTTCTATCATCCTTCCCTAGCTCGTCTGAGAGCTAGATTCGCTTCAATTGCTTGTCTCTTACCCTCAGCTCTACTCAAGTCTGCAAGTTGGGTCGGAACAAAGGCCTTTCGGACCTTTGAAACTAAAGAGGAAAAGGAAGATACGAGGAGCTACTGAGGAACAACGGGAGATTCGACCTCATAGAGTTCAACTCCCATTCTCAACCCATGAACAATATGGGTCGGGTTATGGAAGAAGGAACCGAGAAGGAGGTATCAGCAACAACTGGTTTTATTACGGGACAGCTCATGATGTTCATATCGATCTATTATGCACCTCTGCATCTAGCATTGGGTAGACCTCATACAATAATTGTCCCTGTTACAGGATCAATTCGGATTGGCTCTTGTTCGTTTAGAAAATACGGTTCGAGGAACTATATGTGGAGCAATCAGGCATAAATTAATACTGACTAATCTGGCTAACGTTGAACTTGGAAAAAAATGGGCTTTCTACATATGCATCGTTCAAAGCAACGATTTTGATCAGCTGTAGTAAGGAAAGAGACTTCACGCAAAGGCGCAGGTTAGTTCAGTGAAAGAAAATTTGCAAAGTGAATCGATTTTCGGGTCGTCTCTCGTTCTTGTAGGTAGAGCTCCGACCGGAGTAGGCTGCCAATAGGTTAGACGGAGGGGTAGAAGCGAGCTTTGTCTTGCCCTGTTTCCTTCCTGCCGATCTCAGCGAGTAGGCCTTCTCCACTCCTTCCATCCAAGCAGGGATTCAGATTCAACAGTGACCTCGGGCTTCGAGCTGAGCACACTATCAGATTCAGATTCAACACTAGTTATTCCAAATGCTCGCCAAATCTGAAAAGAATTTCTTGAGAATCCTACAAGATCAATTCGTTCTTTTTTCTCTGACAGATGGTCAGAACTTCATCTGGGTTCGAATCCTACACCTGAAAACCCTTCCCACTTTTTCCTCTATCAGTAGCTGAGCTAGCCCCCGGATCAGCCCGAAATCAATCAGTAGGTGACCCCTCTCTTTCAAGAGGATTCGTGGCATGTCAAGCCCCGGTAAGGTTCTTCACTTTGCATCGAAAGAAGCAAAAAGGTTATACTCCTATTCTTGAAAGAACGGACTAATAGGGTCAGCTTCCCGATCCTCTCGTACTAGGGAAAGGTCCTCTCAATGCTCTAACGCCCGCACCGGATATGAACCGAACTGTCTCACGACGTTCTGAACCCAGCTCACGTACCGCTTTAATGGGCCCATTCTCTTGTTTGCATATCCAACAAGTGCTCTCTTATCCCTTGATGGGATTACAATTTTTGGCGCAATTCGATAGAGGTCAAAATAAGGATTCATTATATTATACGTTATATTTTAAAAAATCCCAGATACGTCATGGTACGGAATTTTTTGGACTACAAGATCAAGCCAGATTATGGAAAATATTTTGTTGCGAATGAACAAGATATTGAGAAATTGTCCATATGTAAGATCATAATTATTGATACGGGTCTTTTCCACATAAAAAGGGAATCTTTTGTTACAATAGAGAAATACGAATCGGAGTTTGAAGAAGGGGAAGGAGCCGTCGACCCGCAACAGATAGAGGAGTTCTGGATTTGGAAAAGTGCTGATTTTCAAGAACGCGAATCTTATGATACCGCTTTAATGGGCGAACAGCCCAACCCTTGGAACATACTACAGCCCCAGGTGGCGAAGAGCCGACATCGAGGTGCCAAATCACAATTTATGCGAGCACATAAAAAGTTTGGATAGTTTGTTGGAGGGATATCTCACGCTTGGCAAATTCTATATCAGCACCATGGATCTGTTTAGGAGATTTCAATTCTATCAGATCTTCAGAGGAAAAAGTTGGATCAAAAACTGTACTCAATGGTGAAAGCACTGAGAAATGTTCAACACTATCTATTGCCATATTCAAACTTTTTAAAAAAATAATAATATTATTATTGTTAATAATTGATATTTTATTTCATTATGTGGTATTCAGTAGTTATCTGTCCATTGTTCTCCGGATATGTAGTGGATAGGGTGTATGGGCACCATATCCACATCATATACTTGGAGAACCATGGAGAGATGCTGTCGAAATTTTTATAAAAATAAAATAAAATATCCACCAATAATAATAATGAGATTATTACTTTTCTAAAAGAGGTAGGGCCACATCTATTAGTAATGATTTGAAAGGATAAGATCATGTATTTTTACTTCATAAAGGGATAGTGCCACATATTTTTTGTGTTAATGTTCAATCTGTATGTCTTTTTTAATATGTGTTATTTTGTATGAAGTGATCTGGATTTGGATCTGAGTCAGGATTTTGCCTGAAATTCAGAATGCGATTCAATCCGAAATTCGGATTGAGATCCTGAATACCACAGAACTCTTTTTGGTTGTTAATGATTTTATGTTTATTATTAGATGAATATCAACAAAAATTGGATGAATACTAAAGGAATTTTTTTATCTGAATATCGCAAAGGAGTTTGAGATTTTATTGACTTTGCACGGTATAAGGCTGACAGTGCTAGTTGGATAAAATATCCATATAAGAGATGTGTCAATATGGTATATCGTCACATAACACTTATTAAGGAGCATTTGCTACAATATAGTACGGATGAGAAGTATACTTGTTGGACATGGCATAGGCAGGGTGATTTGAATGAGGTGGTGCACAACGATGACGATACTGAAGATGATAGTGATGCTGATGGACCTGTCGAATATAGTGATATAGAAGAATTGTCAGATGATTTACATCAAGGAGCTTGTTCGAATGTATGGATGAATACTACTGCATCTGAAAGCAATTCTGATCATGAACATAATATCCAGCTTGAGATAGAAGAGCCTTTAAACAGTTTGCAAAGCTTATAAGGGATGCACGAGAGCCACTTTATCCAAATTGTATAAAGTTTTTCAAGTTAGAGTTTTTAATAAAATTGCTTCATATTAAAATCGTGAACCGATGGAGTCAGAAGTCATTTGACCAAATTTTAACATTGATTAAAGTAGCTCTGTCCGATGGAGAGAGACTGTCGAAATCATATTCTGAAGCAAAAATATACATGCAGAAAATTAGACTTGGCTATACTCCTATACATGCCTGCAAAAAATGACTGCATATTATTTTATAAGGATTATGAACAAGCAACTGAATATCCGAATTGCGGTGAGTCTAGATACAAAATCGATAATAAGAAAGGAAAGAAGATACCTCAAAAGATTTTGAGATATTTTCTATTGATTTCAAGACTTTAAAGGTTGAATATGTCCACAAAGACAGCTGAAGAAATGAGATGGCATTATGAGCAGCAGATTTTGGAGGAGAACATACTTAGCCACCCGACCGACTCTTTAGTATGAGAAAACTTCGATGCAAAGCATTCGCACTTTGCGAGTGACCCGCACAGTATCAAACTTGGTCTAACGACAGATGGATTTAATCTCTTTGGTAATATGAGTACCTCTGATAGCATGTGGCCTGTGATGCTAGTTTTAGACAATGTGTCACCTTGAAAGTGCATGAAAGAATCATTTATTTTTATGTCACTGTTGATTCCGGGTCTGAAAGTATCAGATAATAAAATTGATATATATCTACGACCTTTGATTGATGATCCGAAGGAGTTAAGAGAAAATGGGGTTCAGACATATGATTCTGTGAATCAAAGTAATTTTAAATTGCATGCTTCGATTTTATGGACTATAAATAATTTTTTGACATATAAAAATTTATCTGGATGGAGCACCAAAGGATATTTGGCATGTCCAATATGCAATAGGGATGCATCCTCTTTACCTTTAAAGCACGGATAGAAAATATGTTTCATGGGTCATCGATGATTTTTTTTTGCTAATTATTCTTGGAGGACCTGTTATAATCAATTCTTTGATAGTAAGTCCAATCGACGTCTGCCACCCAAGGAGTTAAGTGGACCAAAAATTTTAGAACAACTTGAAATCATTAAAAATATCCGATTTGAGAAAATATCGGATACTCACAAGCAGAAGCATACTGAAACTAAGCTGAATTGGACAAAGCGAAGCATCTTTTTCGAACTACCATATTGGAAGCAGCTACTACTTCATCATAATCTAGATGTAATACACATTGAAAAGAATATTTGTGATAATATCATCGATACTGTATTGAATATTCTAAGAAAAATAAAAGATGGTATAAAAGCTCATCTTGATCTACAGAAAATGACAATCCGATCGGAGTTACATTTAGTTCATCGAGATGAGAGATTTTTTATGCCACCCGCATGTTATTCACTGTTTGAAGAGGAAAAGAAGAATTTTTGTGGATGGTTCAAAATCATAAAATTTCTAATACATACGTTTTAAATGTATCGCGGTGTGTTGGGAACAACGACGGTAATATCTCTGGCATGAAAAGTCATGACTCCCATGTGATGATGCAATGTTTGCTTCCTGTGGTCAGACGTGGCTATTTGGGTGGTGATGTTCAAACTGCATTGATTGAGCTGGGAGTGTTCTTTCAAGAACTATGTTATCGAAAATTGAAGATTAACTTACTTGAGAGATCAGAGAAAGATATCATACACATTCTTTGTAAGTTAAAAATTTTTCCACCATCATTTTTTGATGTTATGGTGCATCTGGCTGTCCATCTTTCAAAAGAAGCTTTTTTGGTCGGACCGGTACATTATCGATGGATGTATCCTATTGAAAGGTAAAGAAGTTATACATATTTTGTCATATCAATTATAAGATGTAAATATATTTATAAAATTTAAATTTATTTTTATTTATATATTTTAGTGCATCTTAAAAAAATATGTGCGCAATAAAGCAAGGCCTGAAGGGTCAATAACGGAAGCATATGTAGCTATCGAATCTGTCATATTTTACTCGATGTATCTTGATGATATCGAAATAAGATTCAATCATGCAGATCGTAATGCTGACTGTGAATGGGATGACAAGAAGCCAACATTGTCTATATTCAAACAATCGGTTCGACCTATTGGTGTAAAAAAATTTGAATTTATGGACGTGAACGAGCTATCCAAGGCATATTTTTACATTCTAAATAATTATAAAGAAATTAAAGATTTTATTAAGTAAGTATCATCTTACGATACTGTTTAATGATCAAGAAATTTTTTCATATCGGTGTAAAATTAAAAATTATAACTTCTTGCAGTGAGCACAAGAGTATGCTATGTAGAGAGAATAATACGAAAGCCGATGATCGACATAGAAAAAAATTTATAAAATAATTTGGTGATCTTATAAGTTACATTAGTGATATATTATTTATTTATTTATAAATAATATTATTTCAATCAATATAATTTTTTATCTTATGATGCAGATGAAATATAAGTATTTCAACAAAAAAGTGGGTGCAACCGATGAGTTGCACGATTTAGCATGTGGTCCCGATCGAAGGGTTAATCACTATACATCCTATATCATTGGAGGAATGAAATTTCACACAAAGGAGCTTAAGATGCAACGACAGATCTAGAATAGTAGAATTGCTGCATAAGATATAAAGGAGAAGAAGAGATTGATTATTATGGTGTACTAGTAGATATCATAGAATAGAAGTATAGGTCCAGTAATTCTGTATTTTTATTTCAGTGTGAATGGTAGGATATTAGTAATAAAAATATCAAAATTCATGTCAATTTATAATTTATCAGTGTAAATCTTGCATGAACATGGTACCACAATAAACCGTACATATTAGCAACTGAAGCGAAACAAGTAATATATTTGAAGGACCTAAAATATCGAGGTAATTGGTATGTCGTACAAAAAATAACAACTAGAGGCATATATGACATATCAACTCGATTAAAGATGGATGAAATTTTGGATTTATATGAAGAGGAAGCTTTTCAGCAAGAAGAATAAGCATCAGCCAAGTTTTTGGTTGATGAAGAACTTGTAACGGCACCTTTGAATAGGGCTGATCTCCCATCCAATGAAGTTGAAGCTGATTTTATATCTAATCTGGATGAGTCAAAGGGCGATGATCAGTTCATAAATGATGATGAGATAGAAAACGATACATATATCGATTACTGTGATTCGGATAAGAATCTACACATCGAGGAAGATACGAATATTGATTAGTAGATCTTTATTCTTTGTTCAATTTTGTGTTGCAATAATGGTATACGATATAATTGTATTCATTAGAATGTTATTTGATTTTTATTATTATTATTATATAATATTATATTTATTTACATCTCAATTCTTGTAGATATGATATCAGGAGATAGACGACGACGGTCGCGTTCACAGTTACCTACAGACAGCTCAAAGGTTGAGGCACCTTCATCGATCTCCATGGCCTCACCGGCTCCAGTATCAGAGGGTCCTGCACTGGCAGGTCCCAGTGAGCCGACTATGATTGAGCCGAGTCCCAGTGAGACGGGTCCCAGTGAGGCTGGTCCCAGTGGTATTAATCATTACACTTTATATATAATCAAATTTGATTTTTTTATTTGGATCATACTAATGATTTATTTATTGTTGTTTCAGGTCAGTCTACATCGGTGGTCAGACGAGAGCGAAGTCCATCGAAGAATCTCACTTTAGAGCATTGGAGACGTGAGCACTCGGGACAGCATCTCCGGATAGAGATACCGACCGACTACACCAGACCCATTAGGGGATTGTGTGAGCCATGGCAAACCAAGCTGGGCATCATATGCTGCAGCTATGCCCCGATGACACTCTTTGATTGACGTCATATTGTCCCGACTTAGAGACAGATTTTTTACACCCACTTACAAGTAAAATAAATTATATTACGAATACTTAATTTGTATAGTATTCTTCTAATGTTTGTTATTGACAGGGTGTATTTGACGTCATCGATTTCGAGGATGATCGTGTGAAGCGAGCGATCGATATCCATCTATCCTTGCGCTTTAAAGATTATCGCAGTCACATGCATCAACATTGATATCGGATGGTGCAGGCTGATGGGCAGGAGGCAGCACGGTTGCAGCCCTACGACAGCATCACCATTGACGATTGGACTATCATATGCCAGCATTACGAAAATCTGGCATATCAAGTTACATATCTAAATTTTTTTTTAGATTTTAATGACTTAATCATTTATTATTAAATTATATTTGTTATCTATTAATTTTACTGCTAATTTTACAGAGACGATGTGTCCAGAATGCGGTGAATCGGACGAGACAGATCGTGCCGCATTGTGGGGGTTTGAGATCATTTGCTCGCCACATGAAGCATATGGTACGTATTTTTTAAATTTCTAATTATAATATATTTTTTTAATTATTTAAAATTTTTTAAATAATTTTTAAATTACAGAGAGATGCTGAGAGTGACGAGCTTCCTATAAGATCGATATCTACTAGTGGATCCACCAGCGATGGTCGGAGGAGTGGATGATGGGGAGCCAGGAGCTCTTTGTAAGTTTTTTTAATTAATTTTTTATTCATAATTTAATTTTTATTAAAAAATTAAAATAACTCTAATTTTTATTTTCAGGATCATATGACCGACATGAGATCCCAGCCTACCCGTGAGGATCAATTATCACAAGTCTATATCTTTTACCTCCTAAGATTGGGGTCCTAGTAGGTCCAAATAAATCTATGTAAATCAATTTCAAAAATCTAAAAATTAAAATCAGATTTTCTAGTTTGAATGAACTTCTAAAATATTTTCTAAGTTGGTAAGCATCACAAATTTCATTAGTTTCAAATTTTAATTTTAGCAAATCTTTTACAAGGTCTCTTTTAATAAGTTTTGAAATCAAATCCATGTTGGTGTGTTCTAATCTATGATGCCACAACTAATTAGCCTCATGGACTTTGGCATCCATTGCAATTAGAGATTGACCATTCTTTACAAAAAGATCTTTCAGATCGATCATATACATATCGCTATATCTATAACATCATCATTTGGACTAGAAACAATATACATAGATGATTGAAAAATAATTTTAAAATTTTTATCACAAAGCTAACTAATGCTAAGCAAATTATGTTTGAAATCACTATTAACAAAATATTTTCAATATAAGTGGAGGAAGCGATATAAATAGTATTCATTTCAATGATGTGTCCTTTGCCATTATCACCAAAGGTCATTACTTCTTTTTTCTTATCTTCAAGGGTGACAAATTGTGACCTATCATCTATCATATACCTTAAGCAACCACTATTAAGATGCCATCTTCTTTTCTTTCTCTTGACTGCAAGACATATCCATAAAAAAAAAAGATTAAGTTGCAACTCTAGGTACCCAAGTTTTTTTGGATCCTTTTAGGTTAGTGATGATAATTCCTTTTGGATCCCATCTTGATTTTTCTTTATTTTTCTGAAATCATAGGTGCAAACTTTAAGATGAAGTTTTTTTGCAGCAAAAACAAGTGACATTCAAAAGATAATTAGGTGAGGATTTTACAAAGAAATTCTTTAAAAATTTTTGCTTTTTGTGGTGATTGAATTGAAGACCAGCTTTGATTACTCAAATTGTTTGAAGTTTTTTGAAACTAAGGGTGAATTTTTTAACAATATGTTTATATTTTTCAAATTCTTTCTTTAACGATTAATTCTCTTGCAACAAAGATTCATTTTCTTCCAAGGGTCTTCCTTTTTCATTAGCTAAATCATTATTGTATCTTTTTAATTCCTTTTTTTAAATCAAGTTTTTTGAATTCATTTAATGGATCAAAAAATACATCTTGTAATTCTTCAAAAAAAAAAAATTTTTGATTTTAGAATTTATCTCTTCCTCATGTGCCATAAGGCACAAGTTAGCCACCTTTTGAGGTTCTTCATCGGAACTAGAATCCTCACTATTACTCTAAGTGACCATCATTGCTTTCTTTTTGATTCTTTTGGAGGATTTCTTGAGAATAAGGTAGTTCACCTTGAAGTGTCTCAGCTTTATACATTCATAGCATAAGGACTACTCATTCTCCTTCTCCTTCTTCTTGCTAGATTCATCTTTCATGAAAGACTTCTTTTTGAAGTTTTGTCTTTTCTTTTTCATGAGCCTTTTGAATTTTTGAATGATTAACGTCATGTATTCATCATCATCCTCTTCTTCTAATTCTTCACTTTCTTCCTCATCTTTGACTATGGACTTGAAAGATATAGTCTTCTTTTTCTTGGCTTTCTCCTCATTATTTTGCTTCATGATCACTCATGATCCATCATGAGTGAACCAAGAAGTTTATCCAGGGATAGTGCATTAAGATCTTTGACTTCTTGAGTTACTATAATTTTAACTTGCTAAACTCTAGGTAGTGACTTAAGAATTTTATGAATAAGTTCACTATTAGTATAAGATTTTTTTAAGCTTTTAAGACCACGTATAATGTCAATAAATTTAGTGAACATTTCAGTGATGGATTCATTTTACTCCATCTTGAAATGTTTATACTTATTAAACAAGTATATTGATTTTAGATTCTTTAACTTGATTGGTACTCTTATAGATAATCTCTAATCTATCCCAAATTTTTTTAGCAAAAGTACAAGTTAAAATTCTATTCAATTCCTTTACATCTAAAAAATAATATAAAATATTCATAGCCTTTGTATTTAGCTAGGCCATCTTTTTTTTTAAATCATCCCAATCCTTTTCAAATTTAGGAGTGACAATGCCATCTATCATAATATATAGCGGCTATGTGAGGACTATTGATTATGATATTCTGAAAATCATAATCAAGTACTTGAATGAAAATACATATGTATGCATTTCAATGTATGTAGTTAATGCCATTAAACAAAGAGGGTCTATTAGTTAATTATCCTTCAGTAAGAGATATCCCAATTTTGACCGCCATCCAATCTTTAACTCTTAATTATTAGATTAAAAAGGGTTGAGTACCAAAGTTCTGATATCACTTGTTACCTAGAAAGATAACCCAAGAGGGAGTAGGGGTGAATTGAATTTTTCAGAATTTAAAACTTTTCAAATTGAAATATAAATTGTGCAAGTGAAGATGCAATAGAAGCAATGAATTAAAGGCTAAATTATATAAATGCAAAGATGAGCAATATGAAAGCAATAAAAGTGCATATAAATATAATTATTTTATAATGGTTTGGTGCTAAACTCAACACCTATATATATTTTCCAAGCACACTCTTGAAAATTTCACTATAATCTCTCCAAGATATAGGAAGATTATTTTTTCCAGCTTATAATCCAAAATCTAGTTGATTTTCATAGTAGAAATCAACTAAAACCACTTTCCAGAGTCTCTTTAAGGTTTTTACAAAGATGCAATCTAATTCAATGCTTGGATATACCTTTTTTCCAATTTCAATTCCAAGTAAAACTTATTATAGCAGAATGTAAGAAAAAGAATATGAACATAATGAGAAAACTCCTAAAGAGCAAAAGAAAGGTCGTTGAAGCTCATGAAGAAATCACTGAGAAATTTTGACAATTAATGCTCTTTTCTTCTTCTCAAAATCCTATGAAATCTCAAGAGATTCATGGTTGGAAATTAATTGCATTCTCTTGAATGAACACTTAAATCTTGGGTTTTCTCTTTATTTTCTTTCTTCTCTATATTTTCTTACTTCTTCAATAAGTTTGATTGCCATTTAAGACTCTTAGAAGGTCTAAAAATGGCTTTTTTCTATTGAAAGCCCAGAATTAGCCATTCGAAAGCTTCTGCATATTTCTACAAGTTCTATAAAACTAATCATTAGAGCTACCAGACGCAGTTGAATAGAATCAAAATAACTTAAAGTCGACTCAAACTAGACTCGAAATAGCTTGGGGTTGACTCGAGATCCAGACTAAGAAATATGGCTCTTGATTTATCTGAGAGAGTCAACTCGGCTAACTAGGGGTCGACTTGAAGTTGATTAAGGGTTGACTCGATAAACCTTGATGTCAACTCGAGTTGCAGACTAAAAAATATATCTTTCTATCTTGTTTGAGAGAGTCGACTCGAGGATCTTTGGAGTTGACTTATAGAACTATGCCACTTGAGTCTTGCATGCTAGAATTGTCTTGTTGAAATTTGGGATTGATTCTTGGCTTTCACTATCTTATTTCTTATAACGTGGCTTCACAAAACTTGCTTTCTTTAGCTCCCAACTTTGGTAAAGACTTGAGCTTTCTTAAAAATGATTTGAGCTTTTTGAAACTTTCTCAATATACACTTTAACAAACTATTAGTATACCCACGCACTCAAATATTTTGTATTAATCAAAATTATTCTTTGGGTCAACAAATTATAATTGTAAATGATTTCACTAGCATTCATAATGTCAAACAATATCTTAATCAAGGATTCAAAATGAAAGACTTGGGAGCAATAAGTTACTTCTTGGGCCTTGAGGTTACATCTACCTCTGATGGGCATAATTTATCATAGGCCAAATATGCATCTGATCTCATTTCTAGAGCTAGATTAACCGATCAAAATTATTTCTACACCTCTTGAGAATTATGCTAAAGTAATACCTATTGAAGAAACTCCTCTTTCTGATGTTACTCATTATAGACAGTTAGTTGGTGATCTTCTATATCTTATAGGTACTTGCCCTAACAAAGCTACATATCTCATGATTACTCATCCTAATGAAGCTTATGCCTTTCATTTATGCCTTTCATATGATTACCCAGTTTATGGTAGCTCCTTGATTCACTCATTATGCCATTGTTTTGCATATTCTATGCTATTTCATGGCTTGCATTTTATTGCCAATTTCTCCTTGCACCTGAGTGCTTACATTGATACTGATTGGGCTAGTGATTCTATTGATAGATGCTCTACAATAGTCCATAGTTTTCTTTTGGGTAACTCTCTTATCCCTTGGCATCATAAGAAGTAGACTATTGTCTCCAGGCCTAGTACTAAGGCTGAATAAGGGCTATTGCTGATGCTACTGTGGAATATTTCTGACTTATATAGATGGTTACTAGAGGATTTGGGAGTTACCCATCATGAGGCTATTATGCTTTACCATGATATCAAAGTACCATTTCAGATTGCTCATAATGATAAACTAAACATATTGAAATGGATTGCCACTTGATTCAGTAACACATTCATCATGATGCTGTACAGCTTCACTCTATTTTCTCCATTGACCAGATTGCAAATATCTTTACCAAAGCCATCCACCTTGGCATTCTTGAGACTTAGTTTCCTGTCTTCTATTAAACTCTTTGTTCTGCAGCTCTCTCATCCACTGATACAAGCAATCATCTGCCGAGTTAGGGAATTCCATCTCCCTCCTACTCTGCTAACAACTATTCGGCCTTTTTGGCTCACCTTATCCATTCCAGGCAAAGCTACCCTTTGACAGTATCCTATATGAAGTACATTTGATGTTGGTATTTGACAATTAAAAGTGGGGCCCACTCATATTATAATTATTGGTGTGCAAAGAATGAGCCAAGTACCAAGTTGCCTGAACTCAACTCAACATATACTTTGGTTGCCCATTGGTTAAAGCTCAAGTTAGTTTGTCTTTAGATGTTCATGCTTGACCAGTATAAGTTCGCCTACAAGTCTAGCTCTCAAAACTATTTGAAATTGTATATTGATTAAGCTAAGCTTAATTTTGCTCTAGCCTACCAGAGTACCAGTTTCTTACAGAGGTTAGCTTTGGTTGAGCTTAACCTAAACATCCCAGCCCAACTTTGCTTATTGGTTAGGACGGGGTTGAGGTTTTACAAACGTGGATTGGTCTTAGGTTCAAAAATCTCAACTTGTGCAGAGAGGGTTAGGGTCAACCTTCCGTCTAACCCAAACCCGACCTTAACATCGCCCAACCCAATCTGATGCATAAATAAATAAATAATTCATTTCTAAATTTCACATATATAGGTCAATTACTTACATGTCTATATATTATGTCTTCAATTTTACTATATTATGTACAAGTAAATTACTAAGATTTATGAATGGTTGAACAAATATTAATCCAATAAAAATGTCCCCAACTTCCTCTCTTTTTTTTTTTCTTTTTTTTTTTTTATTGATGCAAATGAGTTAGGGAAGACCTCTTCCCTATTTCAAACTTTCTGTTCGACCCAAACAACTCAACTTGACTAACGTGACCCCACTGCACTAATGAAACACAACCAAAATTTAGATTATGATAGACCTAGGCTGGGTTTGGTTCGAGAAAGAGAAATTCCATCCCCAGACCGAGATGGCTTAGGATCAAGGGATTTAGAGCTTTGATTGGGTTGAAGTTGGCCCTGGACGTCACCTATTCATTTGAGTTGCACGCCCGGCTGCTCCGGAGTAGCATGTATCATTCGGAGCTTTGATAATTATCTAGTCCCAAATACATAGGGATGCACCACCATGACTTGAACTTAGAAACTCCGATTTCTATGGTGAGGGATGTGACCATTGGGATAAAAGTTTAAGAAAACTAATTTATACAATTTGTGTGATTATGAATAAAGTGTAGACAAAAATTTACAACCTAAATACGCATGACTATATCAAAATTAAGTTTTATGATAATGGGATTCCCATGATTGTTCCTTGATCTACAAAGGGCCAATGGTCTTAATCTACAAAGGCCCAATACCAAACTATAGTTCTTGATTTAATTTACAAAATCTAATATAACCATGATTGTGATACATGTAACTTGAAGGATATGATAAAGTCATTAACAAAAGTTTATATTATGTAAAAATTTGATCCTTGCTTTTATAGTTAAATGTTTTGAAAGCCAAAATTAACATCTATGTTTTTATCTCTTAAAAGTAAAAGTTTACACTTATGTGTTAAAATCTTCTGTCCCAGGGTCTAAAGTTCTTATGTTTCTTTTTCATTTGTGTTTCTAGGTATACCTCAAAAGAATATACAGCTCGAGTATCCGGCCTACAAGGAAAAAGGTAGGCGAGACTTGCAAGATAACCACAAAGCATGTGATGATAATTTTATTTTATTTAAGCATATTTACAAGAATGTTGCAACACTATAGGTGGGTGAAAAACACACATGAGTAACTTGTCGTTATCTGCCACTTTGAAGATGTCATGAAACGTCAATTTTAGATTTGCTTGTTCCGGATTTTTCACAAAATATCATGTTTTTAATTATTAAATTTTGCAAAAAAAACAAACAAACAAACAAACAAACACATCTTAGGTCCGTTCATTCTTCTCTTGGATGCACCCGAAAGAAAGAGTTTCATGTCCAACCTGAAAAGTAGCATTCGCAAAATTTCTCAAAAAAAATAAAAATTAAAATTAAAATGCATGTCCCATCTTCTTGTAAAAGATGTGAAGTAAGAAAGATGAATCATAATCAATTATTTTTGAGCAATACTAGGCTGATTAGCAGCTGACACATTTACCCACAAGAAATAATTTAGGCAGCTAAAAGTTTCTGCCTATAATGGGCCTTTCACCTTTGTTGCAATTAGCAATGTACCAAATCTATTCCATACGGTGCGCCCATAAAAGTTGTTTATAACTTTGGCAATTTTCCATTTGTTTGTAATTTTAATGGTTAACTAGTGAACCTCACAAATGTGATGGAAATGAAACCAAATTTTTCCTCCTTTTCTATTTCATGGTAGGGAATCAAGCTTTTCCAATGCATCAGATGGTGACAGATAAATGAATAAATATGTTTTTATTTTATTCTAGAAAAGATAGAAGGAGAATGATATGCTAGCTTGTCCCTATCTCGGTAGAAGGCTAGAAAATTATGTATATATACAATAATCTAATCGCGTTTAGGTGTTGCCCAAAGAGACAACCTAAGAGGGGGATGAATTGAATTTTTCAAAAATTTAAATTTTGCATACATAATTTACAAGCTATGTGAAGTGTGGTGGAAGAATGCTAAGCTATAGATATGAAGTAATAATGCAAATATGAAGCAAGCAAGAACACCAAGCATACATAAACAAACATCATAAATTTACAGTGGTTCGATGCCAAACTCAGCACCTACGTTCCACTATAATCTCTACAAGATTATAGCTTAATTATTTTTCAGACTTACAATCAAAATTCAGTTGATTTTCTTTTTGAAAATCAACTAAAACCACACCCTTAAGACAATCCTAAGTTTTTACAATAATCTTAATCTAATTTCAGGCTTGGGCAGATTTTTTTTTTAAGTTTCAATTCCAACTGAAATTTATTTACAATAAACGATAAAGGTACAAGTAATAGCATAGAGAAAAAGCTTCTAAAAGTGTAAATAAAAGTTGACGAAGCTCTTTGGAGAATAAATTGAGGGAGCTTGGCAATCAATGCACTAAGAACTCCTTAAAGATTTAAAGTTTTTTGGTGGTTGGATGCTTCTAGCTCTCTCTTGAATGCTTAATAATTGCTTTTGAGTTTCTATTTGTTTTCTTTTTTCTCTTGACTCTTGAATTTGTTCTGTAGCCTTTAAATTCACTAAAAAAAAGTCAAAAAATTGTTTCTAATTGTTGGGGATAAAAAACTAGCCATTAGAATCCATCTGCATACTTTTAGATTTTCTATAAAATTAATCATTATTAGCTATCAGCCACAGTCAAGTTGACTTAAATTCAAGTAGAGATCGACTCAAATAAACTATGAGTTAGCTCGATGAAAGTAGGAGTTGGCTCAAAGATCGATCCACAGAAACAATTCTCTGTCTTCTCAGAGAAAGTCAACTCGAGGTCAAATACGGTTGATTTAAGGTTTGATACTGAAATTTCAACTTTCTGTCTGACTGAGAATATTAACTTGAAGTCAAGTAGGGATCGATTCCTAGTCCATGCCTCTCATGATAGCATGCCAAAATCAATTCTTTGAATCTAGGAGTCGACTCTTAGTCTCTTCCTTTGGATCTTTGGTGATATCGCCATGTCCATTATTCAACTTCCTTTGATTCCAAAAACTTGTCATTCCATAGATGCTTCTTTAGAATAATTTTTGCTTCCTGAAACACTATTCACAAAAATTTCCAAAACTTATTAGTATCACAATAAGTATTCAAATATATTGCATTCATCAAAATTAATTCTCGGGTCAATAATCTCCTTTATTTTGATGATAATAAAATTTTGAGTACAAGCAAATAATATAATCAATATATGAGTATCAAAGCAACTTATTCTTTTAACTTAAGAGTGATTTGATTAGCATATAGATTTGTGAGGTTAAATTTCTTTCTAACTGAATTTTCAAGATGAATATCCAAGTATTAAGGTAAGAAACAATTTGGAACACTTGGTATCAGAGCAATGTATCTGCAATACAAATTGAATGTAAGAAAATCAATTGTGTATGAGAGCTAGAAAATGAATCAGAGCATCATGATGCATCAAAGATAAGGCCGATGTATCAAAGCAGATATATAGACTGATGTATCAAAGCTAGTGATAGAAGTATCAAAGCTAGCAAAAATATATCAGAGAGGGAATGATAGCATAATAGTTATGTGCTCTAGTGCCTCACCAGTTTTGCATAACATTTAGTTTTGCAATTACTTCTGGATTTTCAATTATTTGCTTTATTTCTATATTGCTTGTATCATTTACTACTTCTCCCCATTTTTGTTATCAATCAAAAAGACATTTCACAAGGGTCACAAAATATAAAAAGAAATTTTATGTCATTGAATAAAGTAAGTATTTTACATGAGTATCAACAAAAATGAATATACTGTATACAAAAAGTGATTCATTATGGTGCACCAAAATACAAACATGAAAACATAACTAAAACATAATAAAGTATAACAAACTATTGCAACAAGACATAGTGAGCCACTTAAGACACTAGGAAGCTCTAGACCTAATCCTTATCGGAGAGAAACTCTATGGTCACGGGTGAGAGGGCTGTAGAAGATGAGGCTCCACCTCTCTTGCTTTGAGTCCTACTAGAGGGCCCAAGAATACGAGTAGGCAAGCCTACACTTGGCCTAGTGTATGTCTTGAAAGGAGGTCTAGGAGTAGGCTGGAAGGTCTGAGAAGATTGAAATAGCTGAGCATGATGGGTCAGCTGGCTCTACTGGGATGAAGATCTTGCAAGTAAAGCTGGATGACCATGACCTCTAATAGTTGCCGCTGCCGCTCTATGGGCAATAGTCTCAAGTTGCTAAACCAAACACCCTATTGAAGAAAGCAAGGAGAAGATTCCTATACATTGAGATGCTCCAAGCTCTCTAATCTTTAGCCTAAATCTATCCAACTCCTGTCTTTATCCTCCCTCTATGCCGAGCAGCCTCTTGAGCCAATATTGATATGTCTCCATGATCCTCTGACCTACCTCGCTGCTCCAAGACTCCAATCCTATCAAATATAATAGTAATCTCCCTCCTCAATTCAATGAGCTTTGTCTGTAACATGAAGATGTGTGATAGGTCAACCTGAGGTGTCAATAGCTGCTGCCTCTCTATCCTCAAGCCATCCAAAGCTATCTCAGCAATCCTCCTCATCTGATCCTCATCTAATTTCATGGAGGAAGGCTATATTGGCTAAGGGACTAAGGTAGGCATGATTGGGGATGTTGAAGCTTAGGGTGCTGCAACTGGAGGTCTCTGGGGCTTTGCTGCTTGTGGAGGTTACTTGGGCTATAACCTTGGTTGTGCATCGCTCGATCTAGCCCCATCTCTTAGTCTCTCTTATCTCGGGTTCCTCCTCACCGATCTACCTTCGACTTGTGGTAGCCCATACGATGAAGCGACCGCTTGTTGTGGATATCAAAGTGCATGAGGACTTTACCAGTCTCCCCCTTAAGGGGTACTCCATATTCTCTGAAGATGAAGGTGAGGGCCATACCATATGCTAGGCAGGCCTTTGCCATGCTAGCTACCTCTCTCATATGACTGAACATTAATGCTAGCAAGTTTAGGAGAATACACTAGAGCACATGCAGCATCATGATGACGTCTTTCTCTGATGCGAGGTTGAAGCATCTGATCTTTGAAAATAAGATCCTCCTGATGATGTGGTAATGCAACTTAACTGATAGCAAACCAGCATAAAGTTCCTCCAGAACATCCACCTCCTCAACTCCGAAAGTCAATCACAGTGCGGCCACTCTATCTAATAGCTTGGATGGTCATGCCCAATGCGGCAACCATAGGATACGAGTGAACCTCTGCTTGGTGAGAATAATCCTAGTACCCTTCACAGTAGCCTCCACACCACCTATTTCATACTGAACTCTCCTATAGAATTCATGCAAGGCATCAGAACATCCAATAAACACAAGTATTCCCACCCTTGCTCCTTAATTTCCTGACCTATGGTAAATACCTCTTTCTCCAAAAACCTAAAATCAATTTTTGTTTCCATTGTCACCACACATCTGGCTAGGGTTGCTCCAAATGAAGAAGAGAGAGAGAGGGAAAGGATGGACTCATGAGAGCATGGGGGTTGGTATGATCATTCCAAGATTTTGTTCTCCTTTCCACTTGATCGTTGTTGTGTGTCCTCTTCAAACAATATGCAAGTTGCTTTTAAGGACTCATGCATGCTCAAAATTGATGGTAATCAAAGAAAAAAAATCAAGAAAAGGTCTAGGAAAACTTTTGGAAAATTCTAGGGTAAATAGTGAGGGTTTTGGAATGTTTTGGAAAGAGATGGCTCATCTTTTCAAATGGATGGTCGTGACTAGGAGTTGACTCGAGCTCTCTTCTGGAGTTGACTTGAGCTAGAGTCGACTTGAACTTAAGTACAAGTCGACTCAAACTCAATCTCAAATCAAAAATATAAAATTTTTGTAAGAAAAATAAATATTTAAAACAAGAGATGACTCAAGGAAGTTCAACCAAGATATAATAAGCATGAAATCAACCAATTTGTGATTCAAGAAAAGATCACATTTAAGAATCTCAAGGAGAGAGAGAAAGGGTTAAAGATGGGCTTAGTCAAAGGGGTCACAAACATCTAACTCTCTTCTAATCATACTAAATCTTTTCTCACTTAAAGATTTGATAAAGATGTCTACTAGTTGTCTATTAGTGCTCACAAAGTCAAGCATTAGATCTCTTTTTTAAACATCATCTCTTATGAAATGGTGTCTTATTTTGATATGTTTAACTGATCTTGAGTACTAAATTAGATTTTTAGTTAAGTTTATGATAATTATATTATCATATTTTATGGGGATTTTATTTAGTACCATGCCATAATCTTTTAGTTGTTACTTAATCCATAAAATTTAAGCACAATAACTTTCGACTGCAATATACTCAGCTTCTGCTATAGATGGTGTCACCGAATTTTATTTTTTTTTAGATCATAAAATTAAGTTAACCCCTAAAAATTGACAAATTTCACTTATATTTTTCTATCTAATTTATAACCAATAAAATCATCATAAAAAAATTAATTAATTAAATAGAACAATATCTAAAAAACCATAAGCCAATATTAAAAGTATCAATTAAGTATCTAAGTATTCTTTTAATAGCAAATAAATAAAAATTTTTAGGATTTGATTGATATCTTGGCTACATACATACACAAAATATTATATCGGATGTACTTATTATAAAATAGAGTAAAGATATAATAATACCTCAATAGAGTTTATGATTTATACCCTTACTACTTTCATCTTTATCAAGATTACAAGAGGGATTCATGGGTATTCTAATTGGCTTGTTATTCTCTATTTTAAACTTCTTAAGTATCTCTGTTATGTACTTGGTTTAGCTGATGAAGATTCTTTCTTTAGTTTGCTTGATTTGAAGACTAAAAAGAAATTTAATTCTCCTATTATGCTTATCTCAAGCTCCTCCTCCATTATCTTAGCAAACTCTAGATAAAAAGTTCATTAATAGCATCGAAAATAATATCATCTACATAGATTTGCACTATTAATAAATTATTATTCTTTTCTTTAAAATAGTGTAGTGTCTACATCTCCTCTGGTAAATTTGTTATCAAGTAAATATTTACTTAACCTTTCATACTAAACACGGGATGCTTGTTTCAAGCCATACAATGCTTTATTTAATTTAAAAATATGATTTGAAAAATTATGACTTTCAAAATCAAGAGGTTATTCAATATATACCTCTTCAGCAATATACCCATTCAAAAATATACTATTAACAATTATTTAATAAAGTTTAAAATCTATGTAGCATGTAAATGCAAGCAATAATCTAATAGCTTTTAATCTAGTAATAGGAGCAAAAGTTTCAACATAATTAATTTTTTCTTGATTATATCCTTTTGCAACTAATCTACTTTATTTCTAACTACCATTCTATTTTAATCTAATTTATTTTTAGATAACCATTTTGTTCCAATTATGAGATGATCTAGAGGTCGAGTTACTAAAGACTAAACTTTATTTATTTCAAATTAATTTAGTTCCTCTTGCATTGCATTAATCCAATTTAGATCATTTTTCAACTTTCTCAATGGATTTAGGTTCTATTTGAGATACAAAAGTTAGATAATTATTAATTTTTCTTAACAATGATCGAGCTCTTATCCCTTATGATAGATCACCAATAATAAGATCTTTTGGATGTGGATAGGCATACCTTTGTTCCTTGGATAGGTTCACATATTATTATTGAGCATCCTCCTAATTTTTTTCTTCAGCATCCTTATCATCTTCGTCATTATTTTGTAATAGAATCTCTTTTAAGGTTAGATTTTTTATTTTTTTACATAGAGTTCTTGCATCATCATCAATAATATCTTTCTTTCTCGAAGATAGTCATTAGTTTTATCAAATACAATATAAATAAACTCTTCAATAACTAAAGTTCTCTTATTGAAAACTCTATATACCTTGCTAGATTAAGAGTATCCCAATAGATGCCTTCATCTGACTTATCATCAAATATTTTAATTTTATCTATTTCATTATTTAAAACAAAGCATCGACAACTAAAAATATGAAAATAGCTAATATTAGATTTTCTTTCTTTTCAAAGCTCATAAGGTATTTGCTTCAACATCGATTAGATCAAAGTATGATTTAAAATATAACATGCTGTGTTAATTATTTTTATCCAAAAATATCTTAAAAGATTGCTTTCATACAAGATGATATAATTTATTTTTTCTATAGTTCTATTCTTTTTTTCTACAAAATTATTCTGCAGAGGTATCCTAGGTACTGAAAATTATGATCAAATCATTTTTGATTATGAAAGTTTTTAAATTACTGATTATTAAATTTGGTTCCATGATCACTTTTTATATAAACTACAGTTGAGTTCTTCTCATTTATAACTTCTCAATAAAGCTTTAAAAATATAGAAAAATCTTATCCTTTTATGCCAAAATTAAAATCTAAGTAAATTGAGAGAAATCATCAACAATCACAAGTCCATATCTTTTCCACCTAGTCTAATGATCCTAATGGATCCAAATAAGTCCATATGAATCAATTTCAAAAGTTTATTAGTTGAAATAAAATTTTTAGATTTGAAAAAACTAATAGTTTATTTTTCAAGTTGATATGCATCATAAAATTTATTTTTTAAAAATTAATTTTAGATAAACCTTTAACAAGATTCTTTTTAATAAGTTTTGAAATCAAATTTCTACTAGCATAACTTAGTTTAATTATGATGTCATAACTAACTAGTTTCATTGACTTTGGCATCTATTATAACTAGGCATTGACCATTCTTCATGAAAAAATTATCTAGATCAACTTTGTAGATATTGGTATTTCTATATCCAATGAGCACAGTATTATTATCATTAGGACTAAAGACAATGCATATCAAATATTCAAAAGAGACTTTAAAACTTTTATCACATAATTTTGACTAATACTTAATAAATTATGTTTCAACCTATCAACAAGTAATACATTTTCTATATAAATAAAGAGAGTGATACAAATGTTAACCATTCCAATGATGTGTCCTTTGCCATTGTTTGCTTCAAGGGTAATGAATTGAGTTTTATCATCCATCATGTACCTTGAGCAGTCACTATCAAGATATTATCTTCTTTTTCTTTCATTGGCTGCAAGATGCACCTCCTCTTCTTCTACCATGAGATATAGATTAATCAACTCGTAATTTTTCTCATCGAAGCTTGAGTCATCACTATCGCTCTAGGTGGCCATCATAGTTTTTTTTTAATCTTTTTTATGAATTTCTTGAGGAGAAGGTAGTCGACTTTGAAATATTCAAACTTCTTATATTCATAACACATAGGCCCCTCCTTTTTTTCTTTTTTCTTGCTTGACTATTGTTTGGGAAAGATTTTTTTCTGACATTTTGCCTCTTTTTCTTCATAAATCTTTGAAATTCTAGGTGACAAGAGCCATATCATCATCCTCATCTTCATCATTCAATTCTTTACATTCTTCCTCATCCTGACTTAGGGACAATGGTCTTCTTTTTCTTTACTTCCTCTTCATTATTTTGCTTTATAATCAGTGCATGAGTCATGAGTGACCAAGTAATTCTTCCAAAGATAGAGTATTGAGATCTTTAGCTTCTTAAATTGCTTCACCTTTGCCTTCCAAGCTCTAGAAACTAACCTAAGAATTTAATGAATTAGCTCACTGGTAGAATAAGATTTTCCTAGGCTCTTAAGACCATTAACAATATTAATGAATCTAGTAAATATTTTGGTTATGATTTTTTATTTTATTTTAAATAATTTATTTTTATGCACAAGCATATTGATTTTAGATTCTTTCACTTGATTGGTACCCTTATGGGTAACCTTTAATCTATCACATATTTTCTTAGCAAAAATATAAATAAAAATTTTATTGAATTTATTTGCATCTAATGAGCAATATAGAACATACATAACTTTAGCATTTAATTGAACCATCCTCTTATCTAGATCATCCAAATTTTTTTCGAGTTTGGAAGCGACAATGCCATCTATTATGATTTTGAGTGTCTGTGAACTAGTGATTATGATACTCTTAGGATTATAATCAAGTGTTTGAATGAATATGTGCATGCATGCTTTCCAATATATATAGTTTGTGCCATTAAACAAACAGGGTCTATTGATAGATTGCCCTTCAGTAAAAGATGCACTAATTTGAGTTGCCATTTGATCTTTAACTCTTGATCATTAGATTAGATCAATCTAAGCACCAAGCTTTGATACCACTTATTACCCAAAGAGACACCTATGAGGGGGCATGAATTAGATTTTTCAAAAATTCAAACTTTGTGTGCACAATTTACAATCTGTGTGAAGTATGGTGGAAGAATGCTAAGCTACATATGAAGCAAAGATGCAAATATGAAGCAACCAAGAACACCAAATATACACAAACAAACACCATGTTAAGTCTCAACTCAGTCTAGAGGGGGAATGAATAGATTGAGTCTAAGTAAAAGCTTAAACACTTTGGCAATATTTAAAATAATGATAATCAAAAAATAATAAGAGAAGTAACAGAGAGAAAAAGAGGGATACAAGGATTTATCATAGTTCACAACTCAATCTAAGTTGTTACATCCACTCCAAAGGATTTAACCTTAGATTTTTTTTGACTATGAATAGCAGCAAATTACACCAATAGCAGCGAATTACAACAACAATAGCAAATACAACAGCATCAACAAGCTACAGCAATAGCAATAAGTAACCTATGGAGACCCAACTTAAATCAAGTTGAGCAAAGCTCTCTCAAGCTAACTTGTCTCTACAAGATTGATTTGATGAACATTGGAGAACTTTCTTTTTTAATTTGATTTAATCTTCAATGATTGCAGGAATCACTCAAATCTGATTTGATTTCTAATGACTCATGATTTGCTTATATGTTTCCTCTTCAATTTGATTTGATTTTCTAAATTTGATTTGATCTTCAACGATTGCGTAAATCACTAAAATCTAATTTGATCTTCAATGACTCATGATTTGCTAGTCTATTTCCTCTTTAGTTTGATTTGATTTGATTTGCTGTGTGTTTCCAAATCATCTTTTGAAAAATTTTTCTTCCATACTCAAATCTAATTTGTTGTGTGTTTCCAAATTAGTTTTTGAAAAACTTTCCTTCTGGACTCAAACCAGATTTGCTATGTGTTTCCAAATCATCTTTTAAAAAACTTTCCTTTTGTACTCAAATCTAATTTGCTATGTGTTTCCAAATTAATTCTAGCTATTTGTATTTGAAATTCTCAATCTTCTTTGATTCTAGAGAAATCTTCTTTGATTCTATATTTAAAATTCTAATCTCAATCTTCTTTGATTTTAAAGAAATCTTCTTTGATTTTATATTCGAAATTCTAATTTCAATCTTTTTTAATTCCATAGAAATCTTATTTGATTTTGTGTTATCCTTTTTTAGCAATTTATTCAGATGCCTTCACCATATGTTTAAATGACTTGATTTTGGCAATATTTCTAGACCAACTAGTTCGAATCCAATCACCACCTGATCGAATATGTTCGAACAAATTTTTAACTCAATTAGTTCGAATGTCTTTAATGTTCTGCATTTACAACTTAAAACTCAAATTTTATCTGTACTTGTTTGTTATCGTCAAAACTAAAATAAATGTAGATCTTAAGTCAAGCCACCATAAATTTATAATGGTTTGATACCAAGCTCAGCAGGTACATCTACTCCTCAAGCCATCCTTGAGAATTTCACTATAATCTCTTCAAAATTATAACTTAATTATTTTTTGAGCTCATAATCAAAATCTAATTGATTTTCTACATAGAAATCAACCAAAACCACATGCTTAAGCCAATCCTAGGTTTTACAATAATCCTAATCTAATTTTAGGCATGGATAGACCTTTCTTCAAGTTTAAAGTCCAATTGAAACTTATTTACAACGAATAATGAAGGTAGAAATAATAGCATAAAGAAAAAACTCCTAAAGAGCAAATAAAAATCGATGAAACTCTTTAGAGGATAAGTTGAGGAAGCTTGACAATCAATGCACTAAGTGAAGGAATGATCGTACGCCCAATCGATCAAGTCAGGGTGTAGTAGAATTTAAAAATTTTTGATCCAACGTGCAATCTGATTAAGATCTAATCTCAATCATGGTCAAATCGGTCATGCATCTAGATTAAAAAAAAAATTTAAATAATTTAAATCAGATTATAAGATGATCACATCACTTTGCGCGGATAGATGAGCTCCACAGTCCGATGATCATGGAGTTGTGAGGTTTGCTGTTGAGCTACGCATGCTTCCAACCTCTATAGGTATCCACTTAGACTCAGACTAAGATGCTTTCTCCATCTTTAATCCACCTACCCCAAGATGGATTTACAAACTCTTGGTCAGCATTGGATCTGATCTCTGGTAGGGTTTCGATCAATGCTTGATCGTAGCCTTCCCATTCCTTCATATAAATCGGATGGAACTCGATACCTCGACACCACCAGATGGGCCGCCCAACATCTTTGGACATGAGAGAGGAGGAGAGATTGGAGAGAAGAGGGAGAGAAGGCATGGATGTGAGAGGAGGGATCTGGGATTTTTCTTTTGATCATAAATCATGTCAAACCATTTGACAGGGTCCCTTTTATAGACATTTGATTGGATCAAATGCTTTAAAGCAAAAGGATTCTGCTAAGGCACTACCCTATCTGATTTCTCCCTTCATTTTGTTGCATAAAAGCAAGAGAAAAATCAGATTGGCATGGACTTGGATAAGGTGATTGTCGCCCAAACCAATCCTCCATCGATTCAAATTCAAACATTTCAAATTTGAAGTTGAATTTAAATTTGAATTCAGATATAACCTCCTTATTCTTATCCTGATCAGCAAGAGGATAGAGTTTATCCCCTTCTCTCTCCCTCTCTTATCTCCAAGTGGGTGACACACACATGGATCTCATCCAAGGGGGCGTGCACCCTGTCATCATGGCGAAGAAACTGCATAGGGTGCCAACATTTAGCACCCCTCCAACCTAATCTGATTAGGTGGTTAATAATATCTGGGTGCACCAACTCTTGGTGCCTAATTAGAGCTTGCTTCAATTTGGTTGAGCCCTAACCAATAAGAGACCCAAATCAAATAGGAGAAAATGGGTTTAACCATACGCTAGCATAGTTTTCATAAATCCAAAGCTAGAACTTTAATTAATTCCAATCCAATCAGACTACACTAGCCCAATTATGCAATTCTAAACCAAAAACTTTATTTATGTGACCTCATAGGTCCAATTCTATCTAATAGTGAGAAATATTGTGATCTCCATCATCAGTATCATTAAAATTCTTTTCAATAGATTGAAATCTTTTCAATTCAACCAATTAAGAATCATTGATTATTAAAATAATTTTTAATTAGTCTCACAATCTACTAGTAACACCCAGTAGTAAGTAGTGGCAGCCCAGAAAACTGAATGATGAACCTCTAGGTATAGTTACCATATGATTCGGTTCTTCTATCATGAGTCTCGAGAAGGCATAGGTTAAGGATAACTCGTCAAATATGATTCTTGTCATATGTTAGAATCAATTGATTCGAGTCTCATATGAAATCTTATGAAAATATCTTTTCATCATTCATACTACCATGACCATAGGTTTTAGGACTCAATCCCATGATCTACATAGGACACTCTTCTTCTATCGAGATCGATAGATCTCATCTTGATGCAATCCAATTCTTACAATAAACATACTACAGCCAACATACATCTCAATACTCTATCTGACTAGGAGATTGAGTTATGGTATAGTCAAACTACAGCACCGTCAAGGTGAACAATCGATGCATCTCAGGTCAGAGAACTAAAGACATTACTGCAACATCGAATATATCACTGACGAGAAGGTAGATATCCTAGTGATTACTCGAGGTTAGTCATGCTCAGTATCCTTGTTCCTAACAAGCACTTGCTCTTTCGCTCCAATGTCTCCACATCATATGATTCAAGACTCATCTATTCGAAAGAAGCGATCATGCACTAATTTTTTTGGATCAATCATCATCCTTATGACGATCCTACAATCGAAAGCAATTCATGAGTTAACTAATGATAACACATATCTCAAATCTCAACTCTTGAGAGTATGTATTATCATACCCATTAACTCAATGGATGATACACAGATACAATAAACATAAATGTAAATGGATAAAAATCTAAATTTTATTAATATAAAAGTCAATCATGCAAAATATGTCCTAAAAAAATTTTGCAAGCATCGGCCAATCTGGCTTCTAGGTCATACATCTAACAAACTCCCACTTAATCTAAAGCCAATTGACTACAAATCTAAGTCCCATCTTCTTAAAGTGAATTTCAGTCTTTTGCTGGCTCAATTGCTTCATAAGTAGGTCAACCATATTATCCATAGTATCGACTCTCTTCACATTGATATATCCTTTCTCGAGATAATCACGGATGAGGTGGAACCACTGCTCGATGTGCTTGAATTTTTGATGAGACCTCGGCTCCTTAGCAAGGACTATGACGTCGTTGTTATCGTAGAACAATGGGATGGCATCTGATGGCATCACACCTAGCTCCATAATAAACTTTTTGAACCAGAATACCTCCTTAGCAGCTTCTGATGTAGTGATATATTCTGCTTCCATAGTGGAGTCTGCAATAAGAGACTAGTTGGAACTCTTTCAGCTTACAGCACCACTATTGTACAAGAAAATACTACCTGATGTCAACTTTCGATCATCAACGCAAACATAAAGTCTGAATTAATATAATTTTATACCCTCAATTCTCCATTATCAAAGATCAAAGACATATCCTTAGTCCTTCTCAAGTACTTAAGGATACATTTTACAGAAGTCTAGTGTTCTTCTCCTGGATTAGACTGATATCTGCTTATGACACTAATGGCATGGGCAATATCAGGTCATGCACAAAGTATGGCGTACATGAGACTTCCTATAGCCAAAGCATAAGGGATCTTGCTCATGCACTCTATCTCTTTTAGTGTGTTGGGTCACATTTTCTTAGAGATATGGATACCATATCTGAAGGGTACAAGTCTTCTCTTGAAGTTTTCATGTTGAACCTCTTCAGCATCTTTCAATGTACACTTCTATGACAATTCTAGCATCCTTCTAATCTATCTCTATAGACTTTATCCCCAAAATAAAGGATGCCTCTCTTAGATCTTTCATAAAAAATTTTTTAGACAACCATACTTTTATTGAGGTTAAATAAAAATATTATTTCAATTAAGAGTATGTCATCCATATACAATACGAAAATGTGATAGCGCTCTTATTGACCTTTTGAAATACATAGTTTCTCTTCATTTTTGATGAAATCAAATGATTTGATTACATCATTGAAATGTACATTCCAACTTCGAGATGCTTGTTAGAGTCCATAAATAGATCTTTACAGTTTGCAAACCTTGTGATCACTATCATTGGAAGTAAAATCAAGTGAATATTTCATATAGATATCTTCCTCAGGATATCCATTTATGAATGTCATTTTCACATCCATTTATCATATTTCATAGTCAAAATGTTCTACAACGGCAAGGAATGTGCGGATGGACTTAAGCATAGCCACAGGCAATAAGGTATCATGATAGTCAATGCTTTCGCATTGACTATAACCTTTTGCTATGAGCCTAGCTTTAAAGGTCTCTATCTTTTCATCTGTACCAACCTTTTCTTGTAGATCTATTTACACCCAATAAGTACAATACCTTCAAATAATCCATGAAGGTTCAATTTGGTTTAAGTGCATCGAGTTAATTTCTGACTTCATTGCCTTTAGCCATTTTTCGGAGTCAATATCTGATATCACCTCGCTATAGGTTTTGAGATCATCTCTATATATCTCATTTTTTGTGAGAAACATTTCTTTTACTTTCTCTGAGAAAATACCAAAGTACCTCTTAGGAGGAAAGAAAATCCTACTAGACTTATGAGGTGGAGGAGGAGATGCGTAGATTAGCTCTAACTAAATTGGTTCCATAGGTTCCAAGACTCATTACTCTTCAAAAATTTCTCCTTGAGCCCAAATCTATCTTCCATGCCTCCATCTTGAATAAATTATTTTTCAAAAAAGACTGTATGTTGACTCATAATCACATTATGATCTTTTAGAAGATAGAAATAATATCCTAAAGACTCCTTAGTATATCCAGTAAAATAAACCTTAAGGGACCTTGTATCTAACTTGTCCATCTGTTATTTTTTGATATGGACTGGACAACCCCAAATCTTGA
>NC_025994.2:82256768-82338722 GCF_000442705.2 Elaeis guineensis
AAATTATAAGGATCAAAAAACTTTTCTTTATATAATTTGTTAATCCTTGACTCATTAATATAACCAAGTCAACAGTGCCAGAGATATATGACATTCACATCTTCTCTCTTTTTTTTTTTATTTGATCAATATGAAGAACATTATCATTAAGTGACAGAAATAAAAGACCATTATTAGTAAAAATATTTTCATAAAATTTGTTAGAGTAATAAATGAAGCAAGCATTGTCCTTTCTTTTATTTCAAAATGATGTTCCAAGTAACAAAGGTACTGAAATAATATTTCTAACTAAATTAGACATGTAATAACAATCTTTAATTCCAAAATATTACTGAAAGGCAACTTTAACAACATGGTTCCTACGATTTCGGCCTTGATGGACTCTTCACTAGTACCGAACAGCACAAAGTCACCTTCATTCAGTTTCTTTATTTCTTGCAGACCCTGCAATGATTTGCATAGGTGTGAACTACAGACAGTATCTAATACTCAAAATCTATAGTTAAAGTACTAAATGATAAATTTGTTTATATCATATACAAATCTTTAACAACATTTGCTTCCTTTTGCTTCAAACTTGTAAGGTAATCCTTGCAATTCCTCTTCCAATATTCTTCTTTTCCATAGTGGAAATAAGTACCTTTGGTGGAGACACTTTTCATCTTTTTCTTGGAGATGTTAGTCTTAAGATTCATCTTTTTTCTTTTATTAGAACTCTTTTTGCCTGTTTTCTTCTTGAAGATCTTATCTACAAGAAAAACATGTGCCTTTTCACTCTTGAAATGGCTTTCAGCTATCTTCAACATATTGAGCAACTCAGGTAAGCTTGTATTTAGTTTGTTTATATAATAGTTAATGATAAACTATGAGGAGGATTTTGGGAGTGACTACAAGATCAAATTCTGACTCAGGTCACCATCCATAGCAAGGTCTAATTGTCTTAAGTGAGTGATCAGATCAATCATCTTAAGGATATGGGTCTGTATGGATGTGCTTTCAGTTATTCTGACACGAAATAACTGCTTAGATATCTCATATCTAGCAGTTCATCTTTATTCTCCATATAACTTTTTTAAGTTAAAGAGTATGGAATAAACATCCATGCCTTCATATTGCCTTGAAGCTTATTGCTCAAAGAGGCTAACATGATACATTTGACAGTCATACTGTCATTATGCCATATCTTGTATGTGACCCTATCCTCCTCGGTAGTATCTTCTTCGATTGAATCGGGAGCAGGTATATCCAGAATCTAGAAGACTTTTTTCTATGTGAAATAATTCTCAAGTTCTTCAACAAGTCCACATAATTGGATCCGATCAATTTGTTAGTATTAAGAATACCACGCAGTGAATGTTAGGATGCCACTAAGTAGTTAATCTACAAATACAAAATAAAATATAAGCGGATAACTTATGATGATATTCATAACTAGATTAAATCTTTTATCTAATTATGTCTCACACTTATTTAGCAAATTTTATAGCCCTCAAGTATGAAAATGAAAAACTTTATCTTGTTTCCAAGTGGGGTTGAGATTCCTATTCTTTACAAATATCTTGTGGATAGTACAACAAGCATTCATAAATTCAAGAATAGGTAGCTCTTATCAATTACATCTCATACAATTTTCAACATTTTTTTTACCTCTAAAATATCTATAGTCTTGTGGATAGTACAGCAAACTATAGTGTTCTAATTAAATTAGACTCTTCATTCCTATATGGTCATACTTAAACAATGCTATCCTTGTAGATAGCACAATAAAGCAATACTATTTGAATATACCATAAATATCATTATATACTAAGTCAATATCATATTAATTTCTATAGCAAATTTTATAGATAGCACAACAAAGTCAATACAGATTTTGACATACTCATCGACTTAGCATGAAGGAAGGCATAGGTAGTATTCTTAACACTTTGCTATTATAATTTAATATAATTTTTAATTGAGAAACTTGTTGGTCTCTGGCTCATCCTAACTTTAACATCACATAGAATATGCATATGACAAGTATTAAGCATTTAAAATATATTATTCAAATTGTAATATCATTCATATGTCGATGTCAAAATCGTGATTCCTAGGATCATATTGGGTGTATTTAGGATTTTGGTCCAACTTTTGAGCCAATTTCATTGGACTATGATTTGAACTCAACCTTTGATCTAATTCACATGTCAAATTTTGATTTGAGTCAATATTTTGAATGTTAATCCAACTTGGATTATATCAGATTCAAATCTAAATCAAATTAGGCTTGACCAAGTCAATAATTGACCTAAGTCCAATGCACCCTAATTAAATCAATTAAAGCATCAATCTATCATGAATCATAAAATTTTAGATCATCATAAATTATAAATAGTAACTGAAATTTAAAGTCTAACTATGATCATGGCCAAAATAATTTTATTTAAAGAGTCAATGTATGAATCGATGGTATCATATAAATCAGATCTAATCTATATTACAATAATAACATATAGTTTGATTGAAACTAATAAGATTGGCTCTGATATCACTATTAGATTTCGATCGTGCAATAGAATATAATTTTTAAAAATTTTTATAAAAAAAATTTAACACTTAAAATATGCTAACCGAAACACAATCCTAGGACTATCTTGTAGATTTCAATCAAACAAATCAGCATGCGTATAAGATAGAAGATTATACCTTCACGAAGATGATGATTTGGTGTAGGACGATCTCTACAAGACATCAAAGTAGATATTCTCTAATAGTGATCTACACATAATAGATCAGGATCTTTCCCAATTTGATGTAGTGCTGTAGCCTTCTTCATAAGTTTACTGCTGATTTTTTTCAAGAATGGATTGCCCCATAGCCTGATAGCCTTCGAATCTTCCATCAGAATCACACCATATATCTTTTCTTAAAAGATTTGAATACCTTAATCTGATTTAGATATCCAACTCTTGAATAATCTAAATCCTAGGACAAGCAACTCTTGTCTTTTCTTTTCTCTCTTGTTATTTCTTTTTATTTTTCTCTCTCTCTTTTTTTTATCTTTTTTTTTCAAATTATTTTTCTTCTTTTCTTCTCTCAATCTCATGCCTAAAATACTTCTCTTTTTCACACCACATCCCATTGTAGCACCCCCTTTTTATAAGGTAAGAAGAGGTGCTTAACCAACTCTTGGTGTTTAAGTTTTCTCACAGTGAAATAAATCCAATGCATGAAATCAAAGGGGTGTGGAGGAATTTTAAGAGCAAAAGGACTCTCCTTTTTGCATCCAGAATCCAACGAGCCATCTGATGGCATGTCCCATTAAAAATGGCATGGAAAATACATGGTAGGGAGTTAAGAGAAGTAGCCCAAAAGGACTCTTCCTTCTAGGTGCCATTTATTATGGGGCGTTGCATTTATTTGGTGTGGATTCATGGTGTGGAGAGTTGGTTTCACATGAAACTTTTTCATATGATAAGGTTTAGCCACATAAATATCCATAGGTTCAAACCTAATCTAATTAGGTAAAGGCATCAAGATTAGGATTAGCTCAAACACTTTAAAACTAAATCTAATTAAAAACTTGAATTAATTCATGTGCTAGCAAGTTAATTAAATTTATAAGATTTACAATAAATCTAATTAGATCAGACTATGATCAAATTTTAAAGTGTGTGAGCTATTAGGTTTCATATCTAGCCAACAGTGGACTCAGACTCATGACCTAAATCAATCCGATTAGATTAGATCAGTCCAAATGCATCAATTAATCAGAACTCCTTCTAATTAATGTTTGAATTAAACTCTTTTAAATCTTGTGAGTCTACAATTTAAGATTGATATCTCGCAACATGTCATGACTATCTAGAAGATAAAAAATTTGATAGAAATATAAAAATATCTTTCAGTGATAAGTTATCGTGTAATTCAATCTTTCGATCATACAACATCCCAGATGAGCTATGGGCATGGAATCATGTCAAGTCCAAATACTTATGTATATGTATCTCGATCAGAAGATGATAACTCAGTTAATAATATATTAGAAACTCTTTCTAATTATCATCCTATTTTGGCCAAAGACTTCTTGAGTCATCAACCTTTGAGATCATATAGAATATTCTCTCCTCTTATAAGGAGTGATCGATTTTTTGTTGACCACTCACAACCTCTGTGCACACTGCATCATGTCTAAAACATCCCATATAAGGCTCAAAGAGTCAAGTTAGGGAATAAATAAAAATATAGATTCATACACATAAGGTACCATGGTGATCTCAGGTCTAAAAATTACTTGCACTACTCTCATTAGAGAACAACCAACTGACATGCATATAAGGCTTCATCAGATATTCTCTCATTTGATTAATTCAGTGAACTCATTCTCTAATGAGTACCTATATCCTCATATTAGTGTCACTACATAAGTGATTGTAAGATCAATCACCCTCTCCGTCGAGCATACATAGGATGTGTCAATCTTATTAGTATCATTGATCTCTGACTCAATGATTCTACGACTGAAAATATTTTAGATTAAGACTATCAAGAATTTAGATCTCACTAGTATGATCTCATCATGGTCCTAAAATCATTATCCTAATCTATGGGGTTCATTATAATCTTAAACAAATATTAAGATGCAGCATATTATAAAATAAAATATCTAATTTTATTAATAATTAATGTCAAATTACATGAGTTTGAAAGATACAATACAAAAAATATCCCATCACCTCACTCATGCAATTGGCTTGTAGGGCATTATTCTTTCAGTTGGCTCTTAGCTTGCTGGGGTCAACTCACTAAGCTTTGAGGTCAACTCATAAATAGGCCATTTTTTCATTATACTCTAGCTTGCGATTGAGAAGTTGACTTTGGTGAGTTTGGGGTCAACTCTTGAGCATGCCAGTCTCACTTTAGAGTGCCGAGTTTGACTCATGCTTCCTTAGAGTCGACTCATGAACTTTCCAAAACTTGAAAGCTTCTATTTGGTCTTGTGGTAGTTCAAGGGTCAACTCTTAATGTCCAGTGATTGATTCCTCTCTTTCAAACATGTTGAATTCTTTGAAAAACATGAACTTTAGTTATTTAAAGAGGGTTTTTTCTTGAGTTTATGTATAGTCTTTAAGCAACCTAAGAAATCCTACAGTCATTCTCTCAAAATGAATATTAATACATCATCAAAATCGATTGTTAAGTCGAAAAAAGGTAGAACCTACTTTTTGATTACAATAACAAGCAAACTATAAGAACCCTTAAGGATATGTGTTTAGTCCTACATCAGCTATATAATACGTAGATCTTAGATATTTATACATGACCAAAAAACCTAGATAACATCTTGTGGGTGGTCCTAGGTCGTTACATGAACTGAAACATTGATTGTGCAAACCAAATAAAATATAGCTTATGTTTGGTCTATGAATAAGTTGACAGGGATTAAATTTTTTTTTTCTTTTTGAGAGAGAGGGAGATCCATTCGTGTCATATTATTCATATCTAGATTCATGAATTTACTATTCAAGAATTGAACCTAGTACTTTTGGTTTCTAAGCACAAGTGTGCCAAATTAGCTTAGAGTAATTAAGTGATTTACCCCTAACCCATTCTAGCTTGGAATAAACTATTTCACTCTACATTGTATCTTCCAGATTTGATGCAAAACTAGCTTTACTTATATTTTAAAATACTCTCTTTATTTTTAAAAATTTATATTTTATGAGGAAAAGGATTGGTCACTTTTTCTTGTGTTTGGTATGTTAAAGTGAAATAAGTAAAGAAAACCCTATGATCCTTTTAACCCTCCTCTGTTCCACAACCAACTGCAACTGTAAAGTATAACTTATAAGATTTGAAGTAGGCTTAACAAGGCAAACTCAAACATAACAAACAATAGTGTATATGCCTCTGAGAAGGCAATTGACTTGTAAGATATGAACATGATAGAAATTTTAATTCCCATACACGTATCATTATTTGCAACTAGTTCTAAGCTCTCTAATAAAAACTCAATTATAGTTGATACCTCACTCTGTTATTTTTTACTAATTCCAAATATTGAAACTCCTTTGCTTTTTCTTTCTCGATCCCACTTCTTTAGGATGATGAGCTTGTTTCCATTAAGTAGGTTTTTGCCTTCTAGCTAAGAAAAAGGAAATTTTTTCTATGACGGTATATATCATATATAATAACAACTTCTACAAAATGCCCATTAGATACTCTCCTATACAATCTCATGACTTTCCAAATAAGAGAGGAGGAAAATCAGTAATTCTGAAGTATCATTCTAAATTTAATTTCTTATGCATATTCTAAATATAAAAGAGTTCTTAATGAAGAAGAAAACCAAGATACATTTAATTATCCAATTGATATAGATCAATTAGAACTATCAAATGGATTCCCACTAATTAAGTTGAGATGATGCATTTTTCTTGCAGCACCATGGACCAATGATGGTGATGATAAGCCCAAGCACATTATAGACGTCGAAAGCTCGGGTAATATTTCTATATATGCATGCATGTGTATGCATGCATGTATATGTATACAGATGTATGCATGTACATATGTATGTATTTATCGAGTAATATGCTTGCTATTTGATTATCTGTTAAATTGTAAAGTTTGGGGTGTCATATGTTTTGCCCTTACTTTTGGGACTATTTAAAGAGTAATGGCTAAAAATAGTCGTAGGTTTACTGATTTCAAGAGCAATGTGCCTAATTTTATCAAAATCTAAGAAGGAAAAAAATGAATAATTGCAGAACATGTATGATGAAGTTTTTTTGTTTCTTGAAATTGTTTGTAAAATTTTTAAAACTTTTGGTAGCAAATATTTATTGATTTAAAAAAAAAGTAAAAATAAAAGTCAGTGATTGCATAAGTTTTGCTATCTTCAATCTCCATGCGGTATTTTACTAATTCGTAGTGGGAGACAGAAGTGCAAAAGATCTGGGATGCCAAATATATCCTTAGTTAACTGGAGGCATTTTTATCATCTTTAATTTGCTAGGGAAAGGAGTTAAAAAAGGAGACCAAGCAGACCAAGAGAAGACTATGGTACAAAAACAAGGCATTCCTCCTCTCTCACCAAATCAGCAAAGATGTCTCGAATATCTCAAATCATTCTTCAAGAACATCTTCAGTCAAGTTCTTAAAGCAATTGTCTTCCTACTTCCTTTCATAGGTAAGATATATTTCTATGGCTTATTTAAGCCTCACATAAAGTTATGTAGCATGCTTTTCTTTACCTTGCCCAACACTCGCAATAAGAAATCATAAAATCTGCAACATTATTTTAGAGGTATTTTTTAAAATTACCAAGAAATAACACTCTGTCCCATATTGTGATAAATAATCTAGTATTCGTTTGTCGCTCATCTTTATTTGTCTTAATAAGTCAAAAATACTCTTCAAATACATGACTAATTGACACAAAATAAAAATACCGGTTAAGAGTATACATTAATACCAAGTTTAACTTAAACCTTAAATAAGGATGCACAAGATCGATTTGGCCAAGGAGCTCGATAACCAATCTAATCAGATTTTTTTATAAAAAAATATTATAAATTATTTAATATAAAAATATTTAAAAAATTATATTTTAAATACCATTGCAACTCTTTAAGTTTGGTATAAATAAAATTATCTATATTTTAAAGGACTTGTAAGGAAGAATTGTATATAACTATAGAAATATGTTGAAGTCATTAATATTTTTGATATTTAAAGAAGTAAGATAACCAATCTCAGAGAGTGTAAGAACTGAGATGTATGGCCACCTTTAACAAGATATGAAAGATATGCAATTGAAATGATAAACTTGGTGATTAGAAAAAAAGGGGGAGAACAAAAACAAAGGATAATCTTACATGCAAAAGAATCATTCTAAATATATTCTGTTTCGTATGCACATTCTAATTAGAAAAAAGTTCTTAATGATGAAGAAAACCAAGATATATGCCATTGATATCCATCGTGAATGTCCACCCTCGCCCGCAATTTTTTTCTCCTTTCAAACTTCTTTGCTCATACCAAATCACCGTCGTGACAACGTTCTCTTGTTTATATTGTGCAAGCCAAACACTAGTTCGCATGAGAAGAAAGCATCTATTCTAACGTTTTTGGTAAAATAATAATCATAAAAGTTGGACCTAAAGCCAGTATAACGTGTAAGCTGTAGTCTAGCATGCATTTCGTATAGTCCATGAAAGGAAAATTGGTTATTTTGTATTTTCTGGCAAGAAAAGTGGTTACTCATGCATGTTTAACAAAACCTTCATCAGAAATTTTCATGATGATTATTAGGGAGGAGTGTTTGAAACATACCCAAGTTTCGGGATGTTATTTGACCTACAAACTGAATGGGTCAAGCTACCTAACAAACTAGGTCAAAATTGCCATCAATACACAAATACACAATTTAAAAACTCTGATTAAGAAAATTATTTACCAAATTTTTTGAGCATTTGACAGGTTTTTTTTTTTTTTCTTTGAAAAAAGAAAAAACATTGAGAATGAATGCCAGCACCATGCTTAGGCTGGACCCCTTCGAAGTGGAGAGGATGCCAACCAAACGAGTCAAGTGTTGGCTGGAGGATGTGTCAAAAACTAATTTATACAGTATGATACATCTAGTCTTATGTTTAGTACTGCTTTAACTCTGTTGTTGTGAGTAGGCAAGTTCAACGAAATCAGACAGAAGAAGACAGAGAACACATTTGCATATCGGGTCATGCATGAACTTGTTTCGAAAACCAAATGGTGGCAATTTAAAAGCGATGGCAAGAAACCGGCCAAGGAAGCAAATGATGTTCCAAAACCGAAAAAGCAAATTGAAGGTACTACCATGCTTCAATTTACATGCTAATTAACCCTTCTATAAATTCACCAGTCCATTTTAGAAGCAGTTTGAATTTTAAAAACTAATCAAATATGGCATAAAATTGGCCAAGATGATCATGTTGGTTGCATTTGTAGTGAGCTGGGCTATACAAGCACAAGATTTAGTTTCTTTTCTTTTCTTTTTTTTTTTTTTTTTTTTTTTGTGTGTGTGTAGAAAGCACAACATATTGAAAGCTTATTTAATGCATGTGACCGTATACTTATCAGCCAATGTGTTTGGCTGCAAATCGAGCAGCCTAATGGCTTTCCAACAGGCAACAGGTAATTTTGGATGTACATATTTAATGTGAGAGATGAGGATATAATAATAATTATTGGAATCACATCAATGGTTCAGATGAGCGCCATGCGCGCTCACGTGCAAGCATTAAAAAAACTAGAAAAAAAAGAAATGGATAAATCCTAGGGGTATTTTGATAGTTTCGACAACCGTGACGCTCATCTGAATCATTGACATGAATCCAAAGATTATTATTATATCTTCTCACCTCTCATATTAAGCCACTCCTCTCACTTGATACACTTCCCATAGATACATACATACATACATACATATATATATATATATGTATGTATATGTATATATATATGTATGTATATATATATATATATATATATATATATATATATATATATATATATATATGTATATGTATATATATATACATACATGTATTGGTAAAAAACATAAAAAATATGTGAATCTTGGTATCTAGCCGATTACATGTTTTAGGGCATGATAAATTATGTCGATTTTTATTTCTAGAGATCCTTCATTATTTTTTGTTACAAAGCAGTTGAAGCCAAATGCTCTCAAAAATATCCCAATATATCACTATATATATTTATATCATAATACTTCGGCCTTTCTAGCGAAAACTTTTGTTGGATGCATGCTTTGTGTAATACTTGTACTGCATATTTGTGTAGGTAATCTGTTTTGCTCTTTATGTTTTGTTTTTTTAAAATAATTTAATTACTTTTGTGCATAATATGACATGCAACTAGATGAATATCAGTCCGGAATAAAATTAACCACTGGGTATTCACTTCAAAAAAATGAAGGGATGTTTGCTTTGGTGGCAGCTCCTTCGTGGCCAAACTTTGTTTGAATGACTACAAAATAGAACCGGGGAATTTTTCAAGCTTTGAGCTTTGTGGTAATTATTTGTTTCCAGAGTCATGAATCTCAACAGTCGAATATTGTTAGGTATAATTAGGACCTAATTGCTGGAGCTGGTAGAGCCTCTTGTACAGATACACAAATCTGTATTTGATTCATTCTCTTTTTCATCATTTTTTTTATTTTTAGTAGAGCTTTTGTCATTTCTGTATTTTTTAACAAAAAGAAGAAGGAGAAGAAAAGGTGTGTAATAAAGATGCCGGAGTAGGAGGAGAGGCATAACTTTTTGAATCTGAAATCAGTTCATTTTAGTTACACACTGATAGAAGAATGGGGTCAATATATATAAATCACCGGTAGCCCTCTTGACGCTGCTATCACAGGCTAATTCTTTCCTTTATATTTTCCTTTAATAAATGTTGGACAGCTACACCAGTTCTAATAGCAGCAAAGAGAGGTGTAATAGAGATGGTGAAGGAAATTCTAAAGACCAATCCATTGGCCATTGATGAAACGAATTCAGATGGGAAGAACATTGTTCTCTTAGCAGCGGAGTACGGACAGACCGACATTTATAAATATATGTTCAAAAGGGAAGGAATGTTGTCTTCGTTTGGAATGGTGGATAAAGAAGGGAACAGCGCTCTGCATTTGGCTGCCAAATCCGTCCAAAAGCGGCATTGGAGTATCCCAGGAGCAGCTTTTCAAATGCAAGCGGAAGTCAAGTGGTACAAGGTTTGGCTCTTCCCCTACTCATCGGACATTCCAACCCTTTCGCTTCACTTAAACATGAGAGAGATAGGGGGGAGGCCCACTACACATGCTCTTGCATGGATATTTATGAAAGTGGTTAGTCGTCAAAATTTTTGATGGAAGTGAAAACCCATTTTCCTTATGGATTTTTACTTCACATGAAATATGGGAAGTGACTTCCTATAAAAAGTATTTTTTTCACTTTCGCTTCTTTAAAAACTCCAACCAAACAAGAGGTACTTTCTCTACTTTCCAGGAAGTATCTATTCCCCCCTCCACTTTTCGTCAACCAAACGAGTTCTATAATGCAAGCAACACCATCAAGAGAAACTGCAAAACCCTCTATTCCACTACTGTTGACCCCATCACCTCTACCCCTGCCGGCCCCAACGCTACCTCACTACTTGACCCTGACAAAAAATAGATGGTGTTAGGTGCTACATGCTGCCATTTGCGCTGCACTATCCATGGTTCAGACTGGGGTAGTTATATCATCACTAATTCATCTTCCAAAAGACTCTAAGGTTTGATACTGAATAATTAACTGATGGTAAATAACTGAAACCATTGCTAACTACTATCTAATTACATAACTATGATTTAGAATTATTTGCTATATTGCTAACGTTGTAAGAGTTAATAGGATAAGTCAAAAAGTCAAGAAAGAAGAGAGAGCTTATTTTACCCTTCCACATGAAACAAAGTTAATAGAGATTGAGATTGACCAATTAAGGCATATCATTTTTTATTCTTGTTTAGCTGCTTCAATTGCCAACAATCCCTAACCATTATATAATCAGCTTCCAAACAGGCCTTAAGCAAGCTAAACTGAGCCAAGCTAGCACAAAGTTACATGAGCCACATTCTTAGCCTAAGATAACATGACTTGGCTTGCTTCAATATCAAGTCAGGAAAAGTCTTCGAGCCAACCCCTGCTTGTGTTCAACTAGATTATAGCTTTCATTCAATGCATCTCACTCCCGTTTATCTATACTATATTACAAATTACACGTATATAGTACACTATAAAATAAGAGATAAATACATCAAATAGTTTTCATTTGTCAAATTTTTCTTTTTTAAAATAATATCTGAAATAATGTTATAAATCCCATTTTAGTTAATATCAGACTGATAAACACAATATTGTTTTATTTTTGTATCTTTCTATTTGCAACAATATGGACTCTCTCTCAGACTTTATAAATCACCAACTAATATCAATTTCAAATCTTTCAAAAGCACTCTCTCTGATCGTCGAGCCAATGTCTTTCAATTTTCTTCATATTTTTTTTCTTTTTTATCAGTTCTTTGGTCATATAGTTGATCCCATTAGTTTCAAATGCTAGTTTCTCAATCTACCATGTCCCTCAACTTTTTCTCTAATTTTATCTTTTGTTTTAAATATGTATTTATTTTTTTCTATCTTTTTCTATATGTAGTTACATTAGTTATCTATAATAATATATTTGTTTCATTTATTTTTAAAAACCCATTGTGCATTCCGTTGCTGCCATCTTTTTAGTATAAATCTCATATCATTATGTGCTCACTTTATGAGAATTCATTGTTTTAACAAAGTCATTCAGATTTTAATTAAGAAAGAGAACACAACTAAGGTGCAACCAAATTGTATTTACAATCAAGCAAGACAAATAGCGAAAACTTTTTTTCGATGAGGTAGGATATGTACCACAGACAATTCCACTCTTCAAGCAACCCAAATTATAGAGTGCTTTTACCAACTTAGTTTAGTGGAACTCAAGTTTTCCTCAAATTTTAGAAACTTACCTTAGTAGCATAATTTTGAATAAGATGAGATGAACTCTATAATCCTATCGAACATTTATTGGTTCCAAAGCAAATTTTAGAATATTTCACCTGCTGAAATTTTACATATTCATCAAATTCTGCTTCCTCTTAAATCTGGTTGAGCTTATAATATCTCTGTCTTGTCCTCCCAAACTTCCCAGTATGTCGAGAAATCCGTGAGACCCCGCTTCTTCGCGCTTTACAACTCAGAGGGCAAGCTTGCCCAGAAGATCTTCACCAACAGTCACAAGGAACTGATGAAGGACGCTCGGGATTGGCTTATCGGCACCTCAGAGTCATGCTCTGTGGTCGCCGCCCTCGTCGCCGCGGTAGCCTACACCTCCGCCACCAGCGTGCCGGGAGGCAATGACAGCACAGGTATTCCCATGTTCGAGGGCCAGCGCGCCTTCCAGGTCTTCGCCATGTCGTCCCTCATCGCCCTTTGCTCCTCAGTGACGGCTCTCGTCTTTTTCCTCTCTATCGTCACCTCGCGCTTCCACGCGTTCGATTTCGAGACCGCACTCCCAACGAAGCTGATAGGAGGTATGACCACCCTCTTCGTGTCGATCGCCGCCAACCTCATCTCCTTCTGTGCCGGCTATTTCTACGTCATCCACAACGAGCTCGAGTCTGGGTTGTACATCTTATATGCGGCCCTGAGCTTCCCCGTGATGGCATTCTTCCTTACGTCGCAGGTGCGTCTCTATGTTGATCTCATAAAGGCCTCGTTTACCAGGGAGCCGGAACGATCTGAAAAGCGGCATTACTTCTAAGCTGCTTGCTTGTTGTCTCCCGTTTGTTTGTTTCTTTAGGTGGTTTGTTTCTTTGAGTGGACTTATTGTGGTTGATTTGCATCGACATTTGAAAAAACCTTTTAAAACCTCTAGGTTAAATTCTGGGATTGATTTCATCTGGCAGGTCTGAGTGTGTGTTAATTCATGTACTGTTGGTTGTGTTGTAATCCATGACATGCTTTGAAATTTCATTCTGAGGTTAGTTGTTGATTTTTTTTTTTTTTTTTTTGACACATTTTTTTAAGAAAAAGGCTCCGAAAGGATTTTTTTCTTTTTTTTTTTTGGATATAATTTAGACTTGGATTAGAGGTGGAGCAAAAATTCTCCTATATGCAAATGATACATTGCACAGGCTGGAAAGGACTACAATGCATGCAGTATCGAAATTCAAATTCTCTACTGCTTCGAGTTGGCTTCAGGCTCGTCAATCAACTACAACAAGAGCCCTCTTTCTCCTATTGGCCGGGAATGCCCCATTGCTGAGGATGGCACAAAATGGATGAAGTGTGTCTTCACCCCTCCGTCACTCCACACCTCTGCTCTAGACCCTCCAAGGGTGATTGGATTGCACTGCTCCACAAGATATAGACTACATAGGTCGTATGGGAAGGTAAATATTTATCCTTTGAAAGGAGACCAACTCTCATCAAATTTGTTCTTTCTACGCTTCCCATTTAGTTCATGTTCAAGTTTAAGATTCCGGCGTGGCTTGTCGAAAGAATCGACAATCCTTTCTTTAAGAAGGGTGATACATACAAATGCTAGAGCTGCATCTTGCAAAGTTCATTAGAGCATTGTCTGTCTCGGAAAAGAAGAGGGGGGTTTGGGTATTAACGACATCAGAAAGCTTAACACTTCCTTATGGGCAAAATGGAGTTGGAAACATCTTAAAAGATCCAAGTATATGGAAATCGCATGTGCATTTTGCTTATGACAGAAAAGTCAAGCTCTCGGCGAATTGGAAACCTGGTAGAGGTTGCTTGAACCTATAGAAAGATGTTTTCTCCCTTTCGGTCTTTTGGAATAGAGCTCAATTCCATAATTGCCAATGGCAAAAATACTCCTCTTGGAAAGATAGCAAGATTTATGATGTACCACTTGGAACCTTTTTTTTCGAAGCTCCATGAAACTAACAGGAAGAAGTACAGAATGGTGGCTGATTTCTATAATTCTAATTCCTTGGCTTGGAGATTCGAAATGTTTCCGCTCTCTTCAGGTCGAATATGATCGGTTGCTTTCACTTCTAGCACATAGGACCCCTAATCAAGAGAGTGACAAGCTGATTTGGAAATTGGATAATATGAACTCCTTCACCACTGCCTCCTACTATAAATTCATAAATGCTAGAGGTATTAATTGAAGGAAAGATCGTACGTCCCATCGTCTAAATCAAGATACAACAGAATTTAAAAACTTTTAATTCGATATGCTATCCGATCGAGATCGCATCTCGATCTGTGCTAGATCATTCATGTATCTAAGATTAAGAGAAATTTAAAACTATTTTAAATTGATTAATTTTATCATGATGATCACATCATTATCTTTATGCGGGTAGTGATACACTGCTGTCCGATGATCGTAGAGTTAAGGTTCCGCATCGAGTCGCATACGTATTCGGTCTCTACGGATATCCACTCGGGCTCGGACTAAGATGCTATCTCCAACTTCAATCCACCTACACCAAGATGGATCAGCAAGCTCCTGAATCAGCCTTCGATCAGATCTCCGATAGGATCTCGATCCACCTTTAATCACATTCTTCTTCTTCCTTCGCACAAATCTATCAGCACTCGACTCTTCGAGCACACCTGATGGACTAGCCCAACTCCTTTGGGCATGGGAGAGAAAGAGAGATTAGAGAAGAGAGGGAGATGGTGTGGAGAGGAGAGGAGAGGCTCTGAATTTTCTGATGAATAAAATTTTTGGCAGGGGGCTATTTATAGATTTAGAAACCCAAGAGTCTCAAGGCTTTAAATCATCAAATGACTTAAAACAGAAGAACTCCGAGCATCTGGCGCCCTTTTCCTCTCCTCTTCATGCCATTTCTTCACAGAAAATCCATGAGAAAGTACTTAGCCATGCACGATTTTTGTCGAACAAAAATCAGATGGGCATGGCCCTTATCTTATCTCCCTTCATTTGAAATTCGAACTCTTCAAATTCAAATAGGATGCTAGCCCTTATCCTCATCCACATGGAGATAAGTCCCCTTCAAATTTAAATGGAGCTTTATCCCCATCTTACTTTGAACTCAAATTCAAATGGGATGAAGCCCTTATCCTCTCATCCTTATCTACCGGATGGTGCAGGCACCTGGATCTTATCCATATAGGACATCCCACCCTTTCTCCCTGATATCTCATGAAGAAAAATGTGGGGCATCAATAGTCTTTTAATTCTTACAAGAATGGCTTAAGGGACTCCATCTCTTGGTGTCCAAAAAAGCTTGTTTTGATTTGGTCAAGCCCTATCCAATAAGAAACCCAAATCAAGAAAAAATTGGATTTAATCATGTGCTAGCATGATTTTCTTAAATTCAAAATTAAGATTTAATTAATCCTAACTCAATCAGACTATACTAGCCCAATTGTGCAATCCTAGACCAATATCCTTGTTTATATGATCCCATAGATTTAATTCTGTTTGGTAGTGGGATATATTATAATCTCTATCATTAATATCATCGAAATTTTTTTTGATGGATTGAAACTTCTTCCAATTTATCCAATTTAAAATTATCGATCATCGAGATAATTCTAATTGATCATACGATCCACTAGTAACATCTAGCAGTATATAGTGACAATCCATCAGAATCGAATGGTTGAATGTTTAGGTGCGGTTGCCGTATGATTCAATTCTTCTATCATAAATCTTGATAAGATAGAGATTAAGGATAACTCATCAAATCTAATTTTTGTCATATGTCAGATTCAATTAATACGAGCCCACTTATAAAACCTTATGGAAACACCTTTCCATCATTCACACTGCCATGACCATAGGCTTTAGGACTCAGTGTCATGATCTACATAGGACTATTCATCTATCGAGATTGATAGATCCTATCTTGATACATATCCTGTTCCTACAATGAGTTTACTGCAGCCAACATACATCTCAAGACTTCGTATGGCTAGAAGATCGAGTTATAATATTATCAAACTACAGCAACCTCACTGTGAATAGCCAAAGCACCACAGATCAGAGAACTATTCATACTACAGCAGCTTCGAATTAGTCATGCACTAACAAGAAGATAGACATTCTAGTGATAACTCATATTTGGTCATGCTCAGTACCCTTATTCTTAACAAGCACTTACACTCTCACTCCAGTATCTCCATATTATAAATTCAAGACCCATCTACCTTAAGGAAGTAATTGTACATCAATCTTTTTAGATCAAGCACCATCCCCATGATGATCCTACGATCGAGAGTAATTTATGAATTAATTATTAATGACACATGTCTCAAATTCTCAACTCTTGAGAATATGTGTCATTATACCCATTAACTTAATGGACGATTCATAGACACTTAAAATACAGATATGAATGAAAATGAATCCAATTGTATTAATTTATATTATAAAATATATCTTTAAAAAATTTTACAAGTGTCGGTCAATCTGACTTCTAGGATATGCATCTAACAATCTTTCACTTGACCTAAAGTCAGTTGACTATAAATCTAAGTCCCATCTTTTTCAGCTGGGCTTCCATTTTTTGCTGGCTCAATTGCTTCATTAGTGAGTCAGTCATGTTGTCCGTATTATCCACGTTATCTAGATTTGATAGTCAAAAACTGATGTGGCTATTTTTAAAACTTAATTTCTCCGTAGGACATACACTGTATACTTGATTATAAAATAATCATCAGTGTGAATCATAACGGTAAATATATTATCAATCAATACATGACTTTTCATATATCATAACACTAATGATATCTTATATGTAAATTCTTTATATAAAATTTTATTTTATAAATAGATAAAATTTTATACTTGTTCCTTAGTCATCATTATATCACATGATAAATAGCTAATCAGTATAAAATAAACTAAAACTTTATTATAAAATCTAATATGATAACTTTATACATAATATCTAATACATATTATAAAATAAGCTATATCGCATATGATCCATTTGATCCTCAACATCTCAAAAATTAATCTTTTAGTCAGTGGATCTACAATTATCAGTTTTTTTTTAATATGTTCTATATACAAATACTATATTCTTCTTTATTCTTTCACGAAGAGCAAAATATTTGATATCGATATACTTGCAAGTATCTGTACTCTTCATATTGTTGGAAAATCTTACTGTAGAATTATAATGATATCTTTTTATCGATCTACTAATAGAATAACAACTCTAAGCCCTGTGATAAAATTTCATAACGACATAACTTATGAAGAAGTCTTATATAGACTATATACTTTGTTTCCATATTAGATGTAGCGAAAAAGCCCTTATTTTACACTCATCGATGACAAAGAAACTCCTATAAGTAGATAGATATTTTAGTAACAGATTTTTTATTATTGGTACATCCAATAAAAAATGAATCCTAATAGTCTATTACTTTATGATGATCAAACCGACTATATGTGAGCATATAAATTTTTATATCCTACATATAATACATAACTTTCTTTGTAACTTTTTTACATTCCATTCTTAGATCTTGTGGATAATGTCCAAGCATCGATGTAGCATAAGGAATATCTTAACCCATATAAATATACACATAGACTCCTAGCATCAGATGCATAGGTTATAAACCTTATTTTCTCTCTCTTTATCTTGATTCTTAGATATTGAGCTTTATTAAATTTATCACCCTTTATAATATGAGCACATCCAAATGAATATTTTTTCATCCCAAATTTAGTGCTATAGAGATGTAAGTCCTTTAAGATAGTCCAAGTAGCCCTTAGGATTTATCTTTGTGAATCTCAATATCGAATATAAGTGGCTTCATCAATATCTTTCATCTCAAAATTTTGAGATAAAGACTATTTGATTTTTTTAAATAGATCAAAATCACTACTGGCAAGTAGAATATTATCCATATTATACCAAAATTATGAACTTATTGTCACTAACCTTTCAATATATACATTAATCAATAAAATTTTTTTAAACCTAAAAAAAGTAATTATCTCATTAAATTTTAAATACCACTATGTGGAAGCATGTTTAAGTCAATAACTAAATATTTTTAATTTGCAAATCATGTGCTCTTGTCCGCTGACCATAAAAATCTTTGGATTGTTTTACGTAAACCTTTTCCTCTAGATCACTGTTAATAAAGGCCATTCTCACATCCATCTAATGTAGCTAAGTTAAAATAAGCTGTTAAGGCTATGATAATCCAAAAAGAGTCTTCTGAAGAAACAGAAGAATATGTCTCTTTAAAGTCAATGCCCTCTTTTTGTGTAAATCTCTTCGCCATAAGTCTGATTTTATATTATTCAATCTTACCATTGAGATTTTTTTTGGGCTTATAGATCCATTTTTGTAATCTATTTATCATATTCTTTAGGTAGGTCAACTTATTCCCAGATATAGTTGTTATCCATAGAACCCAGCTCTTCTTTTTATAGCATCCAATTGTCGTAAGGAGTTTTCAACTTTTTATGGCTTATAAGAACATCTCAGAGTCATATTTTTTTTACCATATTATTCAGATACACCACATAATCTAGAGATATAGTAGATTTTTTTTATTCTAATAGATCTCTAAAGAGCTATCCATTGATCTACTTATAGTGATGGTTAGATAGTTGCTTCTTCGATAATAGAAACCTTATAGAATGAAACTTAATGAAGTGGTTGTTCCTCCTGAATGTTATCATAAAGAATAATAATAGGAATCATTATTTTAGTCTATTTTATAAGTCCAGTATTTTCTTAAAGATAATGTCTTAATATTCTCTATTCCCACTAAACATGCCATCTTTTGAAAATCTAGCTTTATCGGTTTCTACTATCCATGGTTTACAAGATAGACAATAAAATCTATACTCTTTTGATCTCTCTGAATAACTAATAAAAAAATTACTAGTCATCTTGAGATCAAATATCTTTTCTTGTGGGTTATAAATCTTGGCTTCAGCTGGGTAACCTCATATATGCAAATATCCAAACTATATTTCTTCCCAATCTATAACTCTTGAGGTATCTTTTGAACTGTCTTAGTAGGGATCTTATTTAAGATATGCATAGCTATCTTTATAGCCTCAACTTACAAGTAAATAGGTAGGATAGAATAATTTATCATAATCCAAACCATTTCTTAAAGCATCATATTCTTTCTTTCTACTACATTTTAATATGATCTGTCAAGCATAATATGTTGAGGAGCGTTAACATGGCGCGCACGGAGCCGCCAGCACCCCTCCGGCGCGCCGTGCACAAAGAATTCTTTCAGTGGAGAATTTCCCTAATGGGCTGCCAAATAAAGGATGCAAAAAAAAAATTTTTTATGCATCGCACGCGGCGTAGGAAATCTAACATAGGATATATCATCTTATTCAATTAATTTATATAATCATTATTTTTTAACACATATTTAATATTTATAGATCAATTTTTTTATTTAAAAATTTTATATGATGAAAATATTTATTTTTGAAAAAATTTATGAAACATTATATAATCCAAGATATTATAATATGATCTAAATTATCATAATACGAGAGAGGTATTTTTGTCCAATCACTTTCTAATACGTATTTAATATCTGAAAATTAATTTTTTTATTTAAAAATTTAGAATGATGAAAATACATCTATTCTTTGAAAAAAATTATGATATTCCATGCATAGGATATCATAGTATGGACATCATAATTTTTTTAAAAATAAAAATATTTTAATTATATATAATTTTTATATAAAAAAATTAATTTATAAATATTAAATATATATTAAAAAATAATAATTATATAGATCGATCGAATGAGATAGTGCTCCCTATCTCGGATTTTCTACTATCGCCTGCAATGCATAAAAATTTTCGCAATGATGCAAACCATCACCGTCACATCGTTGGCCCAAAAAAACATCACGCAAACAAGAAATATCACTTTTTTTTCACTGAAAAATTTCGCCAATGGCCAAATAAAAAACAATTTATCACATAACTGGCCCAAAATCTAATGAGCCAAATCCTCAGGCTACCCCCATCAGTTTGTCACAACACTGGCCCAAGCCAAAACAACATCATGCAAATATATCTCTTTTTTTTCATTAAAAAATTAAAAAATTCTACGTACACCATATATAGTATAAAAAAAATATATCATCCTATTTGATCGGGCCTCTTAGTTATTATTTTCAATGCACATTTAATATTTATAGTTCCACTTTTTCATTTTAAAATTTTGAATGATAAAAATATCCTCTCTTTTTTGAAAAAATTATGATATTCTGGTACGATATTATGATATTCTGCGATGAAATTATGACTTATTATATAAGATGTCATAATTTTGATAGAAATATTTTTATCATTTAAAAATTTTATAAATTTTATAATCATAATATTGTTACGGGATGTCATAATTTTTTCAAAAGAAAAAAAATATTTTTGTCATTCAAAATTTTAAATAAAAAAATAAAATTATAATTTAAATATATATTAAAAAATAATAGTTATATGGTCCAATTAGATTGAGTGATATATTTTATTTGTACCGCATATGGTGTACAAAACATTTCTCTCGGAAAATTTTGTTAATGGGCTGCTAAAAGAACAACTCATCGTATCACTGGCCCAAACTCAGGCCACCCACATTAGCATCTCATCTGGGGTGCTACTCATGAACACTAGGGTCCTGCGGCCCCACGATATGAATATGAGGCCCTACACACAATAGCCATATCACAAGGTACCAACTTTTATTGCACCCAGACACCACAACCATGTTCCTAATACTAATTATGTAACTAATTTCTTCTACCCTTGCCATGACCCAGACAGTTATCTACTCGACGGTATAAGCACGTCACCAGAACTTGACACAAAAATCTATTTGCAGGTACCAAATCCCGGGCTTCTCCCTGACTCGTAAAAGCGACAAATGAATGGTAAAAGCCTGAGGAACTTATTCCACAATCAAGTTTCATGAATTTCATTGTGGGCTCCATATAATCCAATTCCTATGAGCAGTGATTTTCCTATGAGAAAATACAAATTAGCTTTTAATTTGGTCTCTCAAAAAATATTTACAAAGATATAAATTGACATGGAGAAGGAATAAAAATGATACGATACCAAGTGGTCAGTAACCTCATATCCCATTTCCTTGATACCGAAAGTGGCAAGCACCGGAAAGGAACACTTTACTGGAGCTGTTAATGAGCAGCTAGACTCTTGTTGCCTATGCCAATAGTTGATGATTGATCCGATCGAAAAGAAAAATATTTTTTTTCAATCTACTCAATTTGAATCTCGCAAAAATAAAACTATAAGGAAAGAGATATTTCCAAAATAGGTGTTAAGTTTTTTTTTCTTTTATTAACTGATTAAAAATTAAGATACACAACCTCTATTTATCATAGTGAAATCCGTCCTTATATGATTCGAGCCATATTACTCTTCCAATTCTAATAAAATTTTTTTATCTAAAATAAATATATTTAGTATAAATAATTTAAAAAAATTAAAATTTTTTAGAAAGTAAATCTCGACTTCTATATTAATTTTGCCTTGCTCCAATAATTTTTTTAATAGTTTAAAAGACAAACCTGATCAACATCTTATCTGAAAAAGAAGCATTTATTTTAATGACACATTTTAAGTTTCAAAAGGTAGAATTTTGGCCTGATCGTTAGGAGCACCATCCCCTAAAGGGCGTAGCATCATAGCATAGATTTTGAAAAATCATCCAATTTATCAAAGAAAAAAAGATCATTTTAAATTAGATGTCATATATCTAAGTTATGGCCTTCGCAAATTTGGCCTATGACTCGATTAAGTTATGGCCTTTAGAAATTTGATTTGCGATTCGACTTCTTAGTATAGTAGATTATACTCCTAGATCTTATCTACTGTAGTGGTCAAAGTGATCCATATTAAATCCGATGATTCTCTTGGATTAGTGATGGTAAGATTTAACACTAAGCATAAGAAAATATTTTTTAGTTATTATAGGCAAAATGGAGAAAAGTAGCTCTGTATAAAAGCATGAATAAGAAAACCCACCGAGTAGAGCAAGTTAGAAAGTTGAAAAGTATGGAATAGAAATCTTTGGTAACACAATATCTAAGATGGCTGTAGAAGTATAATAGAATACTTAAATATAAAACTAGGCACAACCCACACTATGATTGAAAAAAAAAAGAGAACATATCAAAACATAGCAAAAGACTATGAAAGCATAAATAGCACCATGTGGATCAAACTTAAAAGTGTAAGTGCATAAAAAAATATAAAATTATCGATACTCTCCAAAGCATAAAAGATCCTTTCGAACAATGATAGCATGACCAGCGCAACAATATAATGCTTGGCATAACGAGACACATGAATGGCTCGTAAAAATGCTTGAGCTTCTAGAGATGTGCAGGCTTAATTGTTAGCCTTAGAATTAATTTTGATGAGAATAAAATATTTAAATATTAACGAGTTGTTAAAGTTCTTGATAAAAGTCTTCATTTAACTAAGCAATTTTTCAAAGAACCCCTTGGCTTCCATCTTAAAAGTTTAAAGTAGGAATGAAGAACACTATACCATAAAAAATCAAATGAAAAAGGTCAAGAGCCGACTCCAAGTTTTGAAGAGTTGATTTTGGTACGTAAATATCAAATGGCACAAGCCTTGAGTGACTCTAAGCAATTCTTGAGTCGTCTCTCTAAAAAAGACAGAGAGTATATTTTTTAAGATCAGTTCTCAAGTTGACCCCTGAAGACCTCAAGTTAACTCGAAGATGTCTTCAATCGATTCTTGATCTGATTCGAGTCGACTCCACTGTGATTGATAGCTCCAACAATTATTTTTTTAGACATTGTAGTTTTATACAAAAGCTCTCCAATGACTAGTTTTCGGCCTCCAATGATTAGAAATCTATATTTGGATACTTTAACAAGGATATATAGACACCAAAAATATTAATAAAGCAAGAGAAGTAAATAAAAGATAAGAGAAAGCAAAAGAACGGCTAGAAATCAAGTAAAAACTACTTTGAGTATTGAGTGAGTTTTCAATAAGAGAGATTAAATTCCTAACCACCTACTTCTTGAGTCTTCAAGTAATTTTCAGAAGAAACAAGGATACATTGGCTGAAAGCTTTCTCATCACCATTAGAAGCCATATGGATTGAAAACAAGCAGAAAATAGAAGAAAAATACAAGAAAAATGGAAGTAGAAATAAGGAAAAGAATTAAATAGAAAGCCTAAAAAGGAAGATCATAAAAGCTAGAGGAAAAGTCAAAGGAGCATGAGAAAAGAAAAGGGGTGAGAAGAAGTCCACTAGATAGTTGAATGCTAGTTGAAACTAGATGCCAAAAGGTCTAGGAACGATAAAAGGAGATAGGAAAACTTCTCCGATAGTAGTAGAAGCGGGGTATCTGGCAAGAACCAAGCAGAAGTGAAAAAGAAGTAGAGGTGGGGGGTTGGCATTTTTATACTGCTATCACTGGTCTAAATAAGCCTGAGAGATCAATGCACTCGTCCGAGATGGTGACACATGTCAATCACTGATTGCCATGATAATCCAAATGAATTATGGAAAATGTATGCCTTACCATGTGTCAGCTCCAAATGTGGCGCACTAATAATCGAGGGATCTTTTGAATCAAATGTTTTAAATCACTCCGGCATGTCGCCTCAATTCCCATGCTTCCATATTATGATGCTTCACTCGAAGAGTCAACATGAGAATTTGAGCCTAGAACCTTCTACATAGCAATTGATAGGGGTATATACAGTTTGGTTTGGTCTGATTTGAGGATATTCTTAAAACAAATCAGTAAATTATGGTTTGCCAATTTTACAAACTAAATCAGATCATTTTATCACTTAAACCAGACCAGATCAGACCATTGAATTATGGTTTGGGCTAGTTTGATTAATAGTTTGACATATTGCAATATAGAAGACGGATAATCTTGAGAAAAAAAAAATTCTAGCCAAATAAAGACTAAAATTATGAGCATAGTTTTCAGACCAATGTATAGCTTTAATTTCTAGAACTATTAAAGTAAAGATTATGCCTATAACTAATCAAAAGCTAGGCTCTATTTTAGGATTTATGTGTCAGTATATATACACACACATACTATGGTTTACTGTTTGGTCTGGTCTAATATTTTTGTAAAATCATATTAGATCGTTAAATCATTTTATATGACAATCATTAATCAAACTAGACCATTTTAGTTTTCAAACTAAATCCTATTAATAAAAATGGTTTGGTTTGGTTCTATTTAATGGTTTGAACCATTTAGTGAACACCTCTAGCAGCTAAGGCGTTAAGTATCCAGCATCAATCTGAAGACAATCGTCCTCTAATATTCCCAACGACCAAAGATGACTCTTCAAGACAAACTACTCCCATCACCCAAAGTCAGGAAGTCACTTCGAATTTGGGAGTAAGGGGCAAGAGTTGGGTTATGAGTCATTTTTATTGACTAGAGCACTTTGGTTTGAGGCAAGGTGATTTGGATCATAAAATAGCTCCAACCTAAGGAGAAACAGTAAGTGACGGCCTCGGACAATAACCAATCCTTTCACCAAATGGAAGCTGATCAGATAAATGTCAACTCTAACTCGTCACAAACTGATCTAGACATCGGATAAATACCATCTTAAGGCTTACGACCTACTAACAGATACTCAATTAACCCTGATTGTACATCGAGGTGGCACCCCGATGTTCTACCGACTTCAAACCATCAGCTCACTCAATGGCAAGGTCAACCCAATGGAATCTCCCATCACATCACACGACCTTCTGCGACTTTTAGAACATGGACAGAATCCATGTATAATGCCCACGACTAACAACTATGATTCACAATTTAGTGAGTAGATTCTCCATCCTAACACCATATCAGATTAGGATGTAACATCTTATCTGATTCAAGCATAATGGCCTATGGCTCCGCCTCTAACAAAGAGGTAAAAGGAGACCTTTAGATAAGCAAGCAAAAAGAAAACAGTGCTCACCCTCCCTCTCACTCTATCATTTTCCCTTTTTTTCTGTTGTTCTTAGGCTCAGGCTAACTTAAACATCAGAAGATCTCCACTGGGGTATTTTTGATGAGTATGAACTTTCATTGCAGGTTCTTGAAAAAGGAAGTGCTCTTAGATCGGATCCGCGCTCCACGTTGGTAGATGATCGACGTCAGTCCAGAGACTTGCAGCAAACTCGGCAATGAGAAACAACTTATCCAGCATCAAAGTTCATTGGAGGTTAGACAAAAAGAACTTAACCAATGCAAAACTTGCATATCCAAATTAAGATTATGTTCATACAAAAAAATTAAAGGATCTATAATATCATTGATCACACATATTATTAAGTCATAGGCTTCTGATATATGCTAACATGCATTCTTTGCAGTCAGTGAATTTTCACATCAAGTTACAACCAATACAAAGAGGGGAACTCCTCGCCTCACCATTGTCATTTTCTCCAATTTTTAACAATCAGTCATTTTCATGCAATTATCAGAATCCTTGTCCCCTCTTGTCCTCTGATTAACACCAATGATGCTACCCCTACCACACTATCATCTCTGCCCCATTTCGTCAAACAAAATGCACTGCGCGGTGAAATGTCCTAATCCTCTATTAATTGCAGTGCTTCCTCGTGAGTCACACGAGTCCTCTGCTGTCGCATTTGATGGGAACACAACAGTGAATATATCAGCGGTGATTCTTACCAAAAAAAAATATATCAAGTGATTAGCATCACCTGTGGCATGGCATATGCCCCTAGCGTCTTCGGAGACACAGACTGGACTTATCTTGTTGTAGTCTGGCAGTGTGAACCACAAAGAGAGAGAGGCTACAAATAATTAGGTGGATGTCATCATCGGCCATCCTGCAATGATCAAATAGTGGCCAAGGTACAGCGGGACCAGCACCGACGAGATGATCTCATCCTCTTGGAGAAAGTTGAAAGTTGCTCCTTTCCAGTTTTGGTCCCCTAATGATTTTTGAGGAAATTTTTGATTGATGAACAGTCCCAAGTCCATGATCCCATCCAAGCTTTCGATAACAATGCCTTTGAAATTGTTGATGAGAAAACAGACGTTTGTGTAATCCGAGAGGAGATGCCCAAGCACGATTGGAGCAGCCGGGAGGGGGGTGGCGGGGGTGGAAAACTGCAGTCCATCGTCCCGACTAACAACCAACCTTTTCATTGGGTGGAAGCCAATCAGATAAATACTGACTCTAGCTCGTCACAAATTGATCTAGATGTTGGATATACGCCGTCCTAAGGCTCACAATCTCACAAATACTTAATTGACCCCTGATGCACATTGAGATGGTATTTCGGTATTCTATCGATCTCAGACTATCAACTCACTCAACGGCATGGTCGATCTAATAGAATCTCTCATAATATCGCATGATCTTTTATAACTTTTAGAATGTGGGCAGAATCTACGTATAACATTCACGACTAATATACATGACTAACAATCATAATTCGCAAGTTAGTGAACAAATTCTCTATCCTAACAGTCTAACGGATTAGAATGTAATAACAACCTATTGGATTCAAATATAATAGCCTGTGGCTCTCCTCTACATAAAAAGATAACAAGGAAATTCTTAGGTAAGCAAGTAAAAGGAGAACAACACCCATGCTCTTCTTCTTTTTTTTTTTTCTTATTTTTAAGCTTCGAATAACTTTGACATCGGAGGATTTTCCACCAGAGCATCTCTTATGAGTGTGATCTTTTGTTATAGATTTTTTGAGGAGAAAGCACCTCAGATAGGATCCAAGCTCCACATCAGTAGATGATTGATGTCAGTCTGGAGACTTGCAGTAATTAATACTGGATGATGAGAAATAACTTATTCGGTTTTAGAGTTTGTCGAAGGTTAGGAAAAAAAACTTAACTAGTGCAAAATTTGGATATCAAAATTAATATATCTTATCTATAATATCACGCATATTATTATGTCATAGGCTTCTGACATACGCTGACATGCAATCTTTGCGGTCAGTGAATTTTCATATTAAGATATAACAAATATAGAGAGGAACTCCTCGCCTCACTATTGTTATTTTTTCCCAAGTTTTAACAATCAGTCATTTTCATGCGATTATCAGAATCTTTTCCCCTCTGTCCTCTGATTAATACCAACACTGCTATTCCCTAACATACTATCGTCCCATTTCATGAAATGTCCTAATCCTCTGCAGTGACCTCTGTTGACGCATTTGCTTCCTCGTGAATCACACCAGTCCTCCGTTGTCACATTGGATGGGAACAAAACAGTGAATATATATATCAGCAGTGATGAGCATCACCTTTGGCATGCCATATGCCACGAGCGCCTTCGGAGACACAGACTCGACTTTATCTTTCTGTAGTCTAGCAGTGTGAACTACAAAGACTGAGAGGCCACAGGTATTTAGCTGCATGTCATCATCGGCCATCCTGCCATGATCAAATAGTGGCTAAGGTACGGCGGGACCAGCACCGACGAGATGATTGATGAACAGTCCCAAGTCCAGAGGAAGTTGACAGTTATTCCTTTCCAGGTCTGGTCTCCTAATGCTTTTGTAAGGAAATTTTTGATTGATGAACAGTCCCAAGTCTAGGATCCTATCCAAGCTTGTGACAACAATGCCTTTGGAATTATTGATGAGAGAAAAGACGTATATGTGTGGTCCGAGAGGAGATACCCAAGCATGAGTGGAGCTGCCAGGGGAAAAAAAAGGGGGATTCCGGGGATCAAAGTTTTTGTCACTTTGTTGGAGGTAGGCCTCTTGCCGCCTCCTGCTACCTAGCCACTGTGGCCATGGCCAAGTGGACCTATTCCATGGCCGCAAAGGTTGGTGTTGCATTGGACCACAAAATGGCTAGATGAGTGTCATCCAACTCACTACCATCCTAGTTGGAGGTAATCTAGAAAATGGACCAATTCACCTCGCTAGCTAAGGAGCTATTGTGATCGCTAGCACAGCAGTTTGCGTTATTGATACTTTATTTCTGTAGACTTTATTGAACGTGCCATACGCTTCCTGTTAGAAATATATACTAGCACTCAATCCCCATATTGTGGGGGTTTAATCGATAATAATAATAAAAATATTTTTTTATGCTATTAATATTAGTAAGTCTAAAAATTAAGGATGCAATAAGGAAGGCTTGTAGAATATATTCTATAAGTGTAAAAATAAAATATAAGTTGTTTGATATAAAGAGGAAAGTTCTACTTGTTTGAATTTTATCTTGACAATTTTAACACAAAAATTTGCAGCATAGAACTTAGAAGTAATAGGAGAAAGAAATTGAGACTCTTCAAAAAAAAGAAGAAAAAATTGGAAAATAGAAAGTTAGTAAGTCTATTAAAAAAAAAGAAAGATTAAAAAAAGGAATGAAACAAATTTTGATCCATGATAGTTTTTGAAGTAGTAAAGTTTATATGTTTTAAATTAAGAAAAAGAATATATGCATATACAACATGGCTATTAAGCCCACTTAACTAAACTTATTGGAAGATGACTTCAAAGCATCAGCAAAAATTACCCATAAAATACGATCAAAATCCTACATTTTCTTAAAGCCTTGATCATTCTTCTATATTGGTTGTAGACTGCCAAACCTATCATGTCCAACTTATCCGGTCTTAGCATCATACAATACAATAGCAAATCTCATACTTCTACTCAAGAAGTGAGTCGAAATATTATACACTAGTCCCTCGCATGAAGAGATTTGAATCTATTGTTCCTGATTACTAAAACATGAAATAAAACAACAGACATCAAAGTTAACTATCATCAACAATAATCTTATTTCTGTGATATAATTGATAACAATTAGTTCCTAATTAGTATGACATTTAATCTAACTAATACAAATTAGTTAGACAATTGGCATTAATTCCAGCATAATGATGGGAAGGACTAATTATTCACAGGTCGAAAGATGTAAGGTTTAATCATCAAATCAATGTCATGGACTATCTAAACTATTCATGTAACACTTTTGTTCAATAACTTGTTTTTAGAACTAAATGCATGTAGTAAAGGATATTCCTTCTAAATAAATTGTAATTTAGAAAAAAAAAAACTTTAAGGTAAGAATTTATTGAGAACCAATTACTTGCCTATAATTGATAGTTCTAGATGCAGACACTTCTAGAATGAAGACTCATCAAAATTCTACAGCAAAAAGACTAATGCATGATTTTATATTCATATATACTAAATTCCTGTAGAATCTCCATCCTTGAATATTAGAAAAGGCAAATGCAAGTATGTTTAAAACATATTTAAAACAAATCAAGTCAAGAATCAGATTATCATGGCTCTGTTTGTTGTAGTGTTGGATGTATATCCTAAAAGCCAATATATCTGAGATATTGTAATAACTCTAGGACATAATTTTATATTTAAAATATTAATTTGATCAATAAAAAGATAAGTTTTATTTTCATTCAAGTGTGATGTGTCCTTGAATCATCCATGAAATTAATACTTTCGATACATATTCTCAAGATGTTGAGAATTAGAGACATGTATAATTAATATCTAAATGCTCCCAATCATATTATCATCATGAGGATGGTGATCGATCTAAATAGACCGGTACATAGAGCACTTTTTTCAGGATAGATGAGTCTCTGATATATAGTGTAGAGACATTGAGTGATAAGTACGGACAGTTGTTAGAAAATAACTAGTACTGAGCGTGACCATACGAGAGATCACTTGGATTTGTACTCAATCATCCGTGATCATCTCGATGCTGTAGTTGTGTGAATGGTCCTTTGATGTGCAATGGCATGGTTGCTCACAATGTGACTGTTGAAATTTGACTAATACATAAACATGGCTTTATTGAGTCATTGTAGTGAATATTGGCGATAATTGATTCACTGTAGGAGTAGGGTATGCATCTAAATGGAAGCTATCGATCTTGATAAAAAAAAGTAGTCCTATGAGATTTGAGAGGCTAAGTCCGTAAGTCTGTGACCACAGCAGTATGATTGATGAAAAAAAATTTCTATAAGCATCATAATTGGACTTAAGCTAATCGAATCTATCATATGACTGATGATAAGATTTGAAGATTTATCCATGACCTGCAATCTAGTCGGGACTTACGATAAAGAAACTGAATTATATGTTAACTACACCTTGAGATTCTTTTTTGATTCTACTGGGTTGCCACTATATATTACTAGATATCATTGGCGGATTGTGAGAGCTCACTATAATTATTCAGGATCGATGATCTTTGTTGAGTTAGAGTAGAATTGTTCCGACCCATCGAAAAAATTTTTAATAATACTATGATAAAGATCATGGTATATCTCACTACCAGATAGAATCGAATCTATGGGGTCATACAGCAAAGAGATTAAGTCTGAAATAAGTAATTGGACTTATGAAGTCTCAATTAGAATTAAAAAAATTCTATTGGGTTCAGAATAACCTTGCTAGCATATGGTTGAACCCAATTTTCTTTTATACTTGAATTACTTATTTGATAAGATTAATTTGAGTTAATTATCTGCTAATAACTTAAATGAATTAGATTCATTGGACTCCAATTGTTGGATGCCTAAGGTTTTGGATCATATGCATTAGAGGTTCAAACCCTTAAGCATTTTCTTGATTGTTTTACATGGGGCGCTACTTGATTTGATTAAGTTGGGCGTGCCCAATTGGTTGAAGGCGTGAAGGGCTAGCTAGGGCCATCTGATATCCCCTAGTTGGCGTGTGAGAGAATGGGCTAAAGGGTGCCAAGTGTTGGCGCCACATGGTTCTCCTAAGGGTGGTGAAAGAAAGGGAGCAACAAGGATTCCTTATGCGAGTAGACTTACATTAAGGGGCTGTTTATTTTTGAATAGGATTTAAATCTTTTCTCTATTTAAAGAACCCTTCTCTAAGGGTCTTAGAATTAAAAAATCAGATTTCAAGCAAGCTCCAAGCCTTCCACAAGCTCCCCATGCCTCCCTCTCTTCTCCCCTTCTAGTTCCAACACCCAAGCATTGTTGGGCGTCCTCCATCATCCAATGCCCAAAGCTGTTGGGCAGCATCTCTTGGGTGCTATTTTTAGACCTTGGTTGCTGCATAAGCAAGAAAAGAAGAGCAAGAAAAAAAGAAAAGAAAAAGATCAAGGAAAAGATCAAAGAGTTGATCACGATCTAGGCTTTATTCAGATTCGCAAAGTGATCGTTCTTGGAGAAGAAAGATCAACTCCATAGAGGGCTATTCTAGGTTGATTCTAAGTAGATACCCTTAGAGGTCGGGCACTTATACGGTTAAGAAAGAATCTAATCTCTTCCAGATCCAGATTCGAAGAAAGAAAAAGTGAAATAGTTCTCTTCATGCGAGGGAGTAGTGTAAAATATTTCGACTCACTTCTTGAATAGGAGTATGAGATTTGAATCTATTGTTCCTGATTACTAAAACATGAAATAAAATAATAAACATCAAAGTTAACTATCATCAACAACAATCTTTTTTCTGTGATACAATTGATAATGATTAGTTCCTAATCAGTATGACATTTAATCTAACTAATACAAATTAGTTAGACAATTGGCATGAATTCCAGCATAATGATGGCAGGGATTAATTATTCACAGGTTGAAAGATATAGGGTCTAATCAGCAAATCAATGTCATAGACTATCTAAACTATTCATGTAACACTTTTGTTCAATAACTTATTTTTAGAACTAAATGCATGTAGTAAAGGGTATTCCTTCTAAATAAATTGTAATTCAAATTTTTTTTTAAAGATTTTCAAGAATTTATTGAGAACCAGTTACTTGCCTGTAATTGATAGTTCCAGATGCAGACACTTCTAGAATGAAGACTCATCAAAATCCTAGAGCAAAAAGACTAATGCATGACTTTATATTCGCATACACTAAATTCCTGCAGAATCTCAATCCTTGAATATTAGAAAAGGCAAATGCAAGTATGTTTAAAACATATTTAAAACAAATCAAGTCAAGAATCAGATTACCATAGCTCTGTTGGTTGTAGTGTTGGATATATGTCCTAGAAGCCAATACAGCTGATACATTATAATAACTCTAAGATATAATTTTGTACTTAAAATATTGATTTGATCAATAAAAGGATAAGTTTTATTTTCATTCAAGTGTGATGTATCTTTGAATCATCTATAAAATTAATATTTTTGAAATATATTCTCAAGGTATTGAGAATTAGAGGCATGTATAATTAATTCTTAAATACTCTCGATCATAATATCATCATGAGGATGATAATCGATCTGGATAGATCGGCACACAGAGCATTTTCTTCAGGATAGATGAGTCTCTGGTATATAGTATAGAGACATTGAGTGATAAGTACGGATAGTTATTAGGGAATAACTAGTACTGAGCATAACCATATGAGAGATCACTTGAATTTCTACTCAATCATCAGTGATCATCTCGATGCTGTAGTTGTATGAATGATCTTTTGACCTGCAATGATATGGTTGCTCACAGTGTGGCTGTCAGACTTTGATTGATACATAAACATGGCCTTATTGAGTCTTTATAGTAGATGTTGGTGATAATTGATCCACTGTAGAAGTAGGATGCGCATCTAGATAGAATTTATTGATCTTGATAGAAAGAAGTAGTCCTATGAGATTTAAAAGTCTAAATCCATAAGTCTATAGCCACAACAGTATGATTGATGAAAATTTTTTTTTATGAGCATCATAATTGGATTTAAGCTAATCGAATCTATCATATGACTGATGATGAGGTTTGATGATTTATTCATGAGCTGCCATCTAGTCGGGACTCACGATAGAGAGACTGAATCATATGTTAACTATACCTTGAGATTCTTTTTTGATTCTGCTGGGTTGTCACTATATATTACTAGGTGTCACTGATGGATTGTGAGAGCTCACTAAGATTATTCAGGATCGATGATCCTTGTTGAGTTAGAGTAGAATCATTCTGATCCATTGAAAAGAGTTTCAATGATACTATAATAAAGATCACAGTATATCTTACTATCAGATATAATTAAATCTATAGGATCATACAACAAAGAGATTAGGTCTAGAATAAGCAATTGGACTTATGAAGTCTCAATTGGATTTAGAGAAATTCTATTAGGTTCAGAGTAACCTTGCTAGCATATGATTGAATTCAATTTTTTTTTTGTACTTGAATTACTTATTTGATAAGATTAATTCAAGTTAATTACTTACTAATAACCTAAATAAATTAGATTCATCAAACTTCAATTGTTGGATGCCTAGGATTTTGGATCATATGTATTAGAGGTTCAAACCCTTAAGCATTTTCTTGATTATTTTACATGGGGCGCTACTTGATTTGATTAAGTTGGGCATGCCTAATTGGTTGAAGGCATGAAGGACCAGCTAGGAGCATTCATATCCCCTAGTTGGCCTATGAGAGAATGGGTTAAAGGGTGTCAAGTGTTGGCACCACATGGTTCTCCTAAGGGTGGTGAAAGAAAGGGAGCAACAAAGATTTCTAATGCGAGTAAGACTCACATTAAGGGGCTGTTTAGTTTTGAATAGGATACAAATCTTTTCTCTATTTAAAGGATCCTTCTCGAAGGGTCTTAGAATTAAAAAATCAGATTTCAAGCAAGCTCCAAGCCTTCCACAAGCTCCCCACGCCTCCCTCTCTTCTCCCCTTCTAGTTCCAACACCCAAGCATTGTTGGGCGTCCTCCATCATCCAATGCCCAAGGCTGTTGGGCGGCATCTCTTGGGTGCTGTTTTCAGATCTTATTTACTGCATAAGCAAGTAAATAAGAGCAAGAAAAGAAGATAAAAGAAAGATCAAGAAAAGCATCAAAGAGTTGATCGCGATTCAGACTTCATTCAGATTCACAGAGTAATCGTTCTTGGAGAAGAAAGATCAACACCATAGAGGGCTGTTCCAGATTGATCCTAAGTGGATACCCATAGAGGTCAGATACTTTCAGATCCAAATTTAAAAAAAAATGAAACAGATATGTAATTCAATCACATATTTAATTTCAGCATAAAATTCAGCATGTGTTCAATTTCAGCATATGAAGTAGATCCATATGTTCTATATTTTATACATACATGTATTAGATTAAAAAATATTTTAATCTTAATTCTATTATATTATTTAAAAAAAAATTTTGAAACACACATGCATGCATCCTACATGAAACTCCAACAGTAGTATAAGAGCCATATAGATTTCATATGCATGAAATTGACATACATATTTTTGAAAAAAGTTTTGATTTTACTTAATACATAAGATGTATAGATATTTAATTTGAATCTAAAATTTATTTTAGATTTAATTTTCAGTTCGTATATTTGATATGTGAAGGCATGCATAGATCTGAAATTTATTTTAGATCGATTTTTAATTCATGTATATGTGATATATAGATGCATGCATAAATATAAAAATTATTTTGACCTGATTTATGATTCATATATAAGATGTATGATTGCATATTTGGATCTAAAAATTAATTTTAAATTTATATATGAGATATATGATATCATATTATGATCTGAATTTTAATTGAGATCAGAATTTTACATGCATATATGTGACATGTGTTTATATGTTAAATCTGAAAATTAGTTTCATAATTTAAAATTTATCTTTTATATAAAAATTTAGATCTAAAATTTAGATTTATGATTTAAAATTTATGTTTGTGCATAAGAATTTTGGTCATGGGTAAATCAAAAATTAGGTCAAGTAATTAGATTACATCTAGGATTTTTGATTGGGACATAATGGGTCTAATTCGATTAAGTAATTGATCAAATCGAGTCAAATATTGATTAGAATTAGGCTAATTAAGTCTTAGATCATACAATTATTATTGATCAAATCGATTAAATTCTACATGTAGAATCAATTAACCTAAAAATCTAATTCGGCTTGATGGCTTGAGCTGGATTTGCTTAAGCTAACCTATTTAGACCAATTGACCTATTGATGTTTAAGGTAAGTAATTGAGAGATGATTATTTAATTGATTTCATTTGTTGATCTGATCAATTTATTGGTGTCTCAGGAAAGCAATGGGGAGACTGTCATGGATCTCTACTTACCTGACCAATTTGAAAGATTAGGTCTTAAATATGATTGTTTGATGGTTTGGTATAGTTCATACCAATTAGATCAGTCATATGATGACTAATTAGATGAGATCTAAACCTTAAACCTCTCCATAAATATTAAGTTTAGAGGTTTTCCATCGTTATAGATATGTGAGCGTGCTACTGGTGTTGATTGTTTACGGCTGATCACAGTGGTTCAGTTGTACCAAAAATGTATAACCACACTATTAGCAAAGAGTTGCTCCAGGGTAAGGATGGATTTAGGTCCACTATCTGTCAGGTGAGGGATCTAATAGTAGCTTTACACCTGCTTGTAAATGGTAGGTCAGACTTGACTAAGGAGTGTAGTCAATATCTGTCAGATGAGTCCACATAACTTAGAGATCAAGTGTTGTAATATGCTTAGAGAAGCATCTAGACAAGGAGTTGTCTACGCATCGATGTGTGTGTTATCAATATCTGTTAGGTAAGGTATACGGTATCAGTGGGACCGCAGCATCCACTAGAGACTTAATTATCGCGTTAGAATTTTCGCTTCCCACCTGGAGAATGTAGGAATCTGAAAAAATAGTGAGAATTTTGTTTGCTTCTTAAATTCTTCAAAGTAAATATAAAATTTAAAGTATAAAAATCTAATTTGAATCTCTACTTTTGCAATTAAATCATGTCAGTTTCAAACCCTCTAGCCCACATCTTTGAATCCAATTATTTGATCGAAATAAATTTTAAAGACTGATTTAGAATTTTCAGGATTATCCTGACTTCTAAAAATTAGGCTATGTACTCGACCAGAATCCTCTCGTGTTACCAAACCATCCTAGTGCTAAGCAAAGAGTAGCATATGATAAATGGACAGATGAAGATAGTCGATTAAGTGCTATATGCTGGCTTCCATGTCAAATAAGTTGCAGAGCCAGCATGAGCATATGTCCACTGCCAGAGCCATGATCACTCATCTACAAGAGTTGTATGGTGAGCAGAGCCATACAGCATACTTCGAAGTATCTAAGAGACTCTTCAATATGAAAATGCACTAAGGGCTGTTAGTCCATGATCATTATATGATAGTGATCAAGGATATTGAGGAGTTTGAGAAGCTCGGGCTTAATATGCAAAAAGAATTGTAGATAGATTTGATCCTTCAATCCCTTACAAGTTCATATAGTCAATTTATTATAAATTTTTATATGAACAAACTGCACTGCACCATATTCAAATTGGTCAACATATTGGTCACTACTGAGGAAACCTTGAAAAGTTCAAGGGGTACTGTTCTCACTGTGGAGCGATCTTTTTCATTCAAGAGAAAGTTTGGTTGGAAGAAGAAAAACAAACCCACGAAGAAGTAGAAGAAGGATAGTAAGCCAAAGAAACACATTTCGAAGAAGGCTGCAGTGAAGGAGAAGTATTTTTACTGTGATGCTGATGGCCATTGGAGAAGAAACTGTCTACTTTATCTGAAGAGCCTGAAGATCAAGAAGAATGATACACCTTCGGAAGATATGTTAAATATGCTCATAACTGAATCTAACCTAATGATTTCTTCTGCTTCTAGTTGGGTATTGGAGTCTGATTTTAGTGCTCATATATGTACTTCAATGCAAGGTCTAATAGAAAGTGTTAGAAAATGGTCAATCATTTGAATGATTGTGCTTTTCATAATTGTATATGAATTATAAATGAATAAAAATTATTTTGATATTTTTTATCATAAGATGTACATCTTCCTTGTTAGAACTCTTATATTGTGATGAAGTCCTTAGAACTATATGACAATCATCAAAGGAGGATTTATCAAATAGTTCTTAAATATGTTTGCAACCAAATAATATGTCATTAAAGGATGATGATGTTCATCGAGTGTAGGTTGTTATGTGCCATATAAGTTGGTTATCCTCTTAATCAAGGAATGTAGAGATACTGGTATGGTATATAGGTGAGATATAGGAGTATATCATCACTAAATAAGTGACTCACCTGCAGAGTACTCTGCTGTTAAGAACAGCTCGTAAAGTATATAGGCATAAGTGTCCCTCAGACCTAAGAATCCAATTAAGTTGAAGAAAATTCAATCCGCTGCTGACTGTTTATCATATATAAACCATTTGAAACTGAAGTGAACGGTTTGTAGCAAGTTCAGATGGGTTGTGTTGGTTTGGACTTTAATGTTGACCTAATATTAATTTTAAGTATAATATTAATCCACTTAGGCTTATTTACTTTTTTATGTCAATTTAATGTAAAAAAGATCTAAATTTTATAAGTTATAAATTTTGAGCTTATTTTTTAATCTGTATAAAATTTAAAATAGAAAAAGTGAAGATTTACTCATCTGAAAGTAGCTACATCTGAAAGTTTTTACTTTAGAATTGTCTCAAATTCATGTGCTTTCATCAATAATTCAATATTAATATTTTCATGAATTCAAATAAGTGATACAATATTTTTTAGAATGAAGTATTGAAGTCTAAACAATACCATCTCAAAAAGAAAATAAGTTTGTGAAATACTACATCGATTTGGTTCGGTTTCATATCGTTTAAAAGTATAAGAATCAAATCCAACCATAAATAATCGATTTTTTACAAATTCCAACCTGATTCTATCTGATTTATGTCTTTCAACCAACCAAAACCGATGTTCATTGGGTCGGATTAGATGGGTTTCCTTGGGTTTCGATTATTGCTCAGCCTTATGCCGAATTTCAAAAGATTATAATTTAGTTATACAATGTTCGATTGAGATGATCTATTTTTCTGAAATTGGGTATCTTTTCAAGATCTACAACTTTAAGCTAACTCTTTAGAGATCAATTTATAAAAACGTTCAACATCACTATTGCCTATAGTAGTGCCAGACCTCGATCGTGCATCAAGATGTGTGAAAGTGGACCCTCACCAATGATAGGCGTGGACATTAGTTTCAAAAGTTGTACTTTGATGTAACTCAATGCTGGCCCAAGGTTGGTGTTGCATTGGACCACAAAATGGTTAGGTGAGTATGATCCAACTCCCATCTTTGATACGAATCTCTTAGCTAGCTGGAGAAAATTTAGAAAATGGACCAGTTTACCTCGCTTTCTAAGTAGCTATTAGGATTGCTAGCACAGCAGTTTGCATTATGGATACTTGTTTCTATAGACTTCCTTGAAAGTGGTAATATGCTTCCTTATTAGAAATATACACTAAACATGCTCGTGAGGATTTCATGTGAGGCTGCGCTGCAAGCAATCCAGACCAGATCAGGCTCTTCATGATTCCACCAATCAAGCCTAATTTATATCTGTATTAGGTCAACAACTTCAAACCAAACTAATCTATTGCTATTTGGCTTAGGTCCACCTAAGTTGAGCTTCTAATTTATTTTGCCATGAAGTTTATCGGGTTGGGCAAAGCCAGCGAAAGCCTAAATGTAGCCATGAGAAATACGCATGCATTGAGCTATTGAGTCTAACAGATTACCCCTTGTGGTGGTTTTCAGCTAGGGTTGTTATAATGGTCCAAGGGCTCTATTGGGCTTCATTCCACATTGTACTCTAGCTTGCTTCGAAGCGTAGACAATTAATCCTTACAAATAATAAATAAATATTATCTAGAGTAAATTACAAAAACCTACTCAAGTTTACATTTATTACACTAACATCTAAAAGTTTATAAAACCTATGCTTGCACTGAGTTAAATTAATGGTATTGTTGAAAACATCTAGCATATGTAAAAAGTCAAAATTACTCTTGAGTGAGAAGGAAGATGCACACACTTTCTAACGATTGTTAATTATACCACTTAAGATTATATAATTATTTATTTTTAAAATTCTTTTGGCATGGTACTTGGGCTCGATTTAAAATTTATAATTTTATTAACATTCTGTTAAGTTATGAATTAAAGTATTGAATAAAAATAAATATCCAAAAGATAGAGGTATATTTTTCAAACTATTGTATGTAACTATAATCTACATGTAATTTTAGGAGAGTTTTTATTATCTACTCTTAAATTTAATATTTTAAGATTCATCGTATAATTGATAAAATGAAAAATAAAAAATTTTGAAATTATATTAAATTAAAAAATAATTTTATCAATATAGAAATTCATTCTGTGCATGCTCTATCCATCCTTCCGTCCTTTCAAACTTAAAGAGGCTGCAAATTGATGTGTCCGATGGATGGACAGCCCATTCTTTGTTTTATCTATTCATTCTGAGTATATTTTGAACCAAATAGCGGATGGGACCACCTATCCTTATCCATCCCCCAAGCCATCCATCCTTCCAATTCTATTTATCCTCCCTCTCACGACGCCAACAACATCGGGTCGGTGAAGGAAGACATGGCAGGGGTTGCCGAGGGGAGTAGCGCTCAAAGAGAAGTTGAGCCACATGAGGTGCAGAACGAAGTACTCACTGCTGTAATGCACGGCAACTGGGAAAAAGTTTTGGAAATCTGCAAGACAAATCCATCTATCTCGATCAAGATCAACGGGGTTGGGGAAACCATTCTGCACGTTGCCATCCATGTGGGCAATCAATATGGCGTCATCCAGCTCATGGATCACATGGAGAAGCTGGACAAAGGAAAAATGGAGAAGATCCTGCAGACGGGGAATCATTGGGGTAACACGCCGCTCCACCAAGCTGCATTCATGGGGATGGATAAGGTGTGCTCGTTCATTGCCAGGCACTACTGCACCAAGAAGGTGGTGTGCTGCCGCAACAAGATGGGTGAGACACCACTGCACGTGGCAGTGCTCCACGGCTGGAAGCGTGCCTTCTTCGCGCTTCAGATGGTCATGGAAGCAAAAGGCTGGAGAGCCGAGGATTATTGGAACACTGATGGTGACACCATCCTCCATAGTGCTGTTGCTAGAGGACATTTTGGTGAGTAACTTTTTAACCCAGTTATATTTCTCCTTTTTGATTTAATGGACAAAGAAATGACCATAGAAGCCACGGTGGTTACATATGGTTTTGCTGGGTAAGGTGCTGGTAAAAGAAGCACATCAGGCCACCTCCAATATTCCAACCCTTTAGGGCAACCACATATATGTATACCAAGAGCTCAGATCTCTCTCTTGTTCATAGTTAAATTGAATTGGTCTACCCTCCTGGACACGGTAATTTTTGTATGGGTTTGGGTTGTATCTTTCGGTCCATGCATGAACACAGAGGGGGAGAGAGGAGAAGCCCTCCCAGCCCTCACCTCTATCCTTGCCGGCCCTCCCCCATCTCACCCTCACCCTCACCCTCACCCTCGATGGGTTCATCATTGGTGCTAGGAAGCCGAAGGTGTTGGCAACGGCGCCCTTTTCTCCTGTCTCCTCTTCTTTCTCTCTTTTTATATTTAGGTGGCTAAAGATCTTTGATCCGATTTCTCTTCTTTTTTGAGGTCAGGAGATTGAGGCGAGGGCTACGAGGGCTTCTCCTCTCTCACTCTCTATGTTCATCCTCTCAGATCAGACGTAGAAAAAAATTACTGCTAAATTGCTTGTCATATTTTTTATTATATATTATTAATTTTTTTTATTATATTTTGATAAAAATATCGCTATCTTTCAATAAGTATTTTTTTTATTAATGATACTTTATTATAAATACTGTTATAAATTTATATTTTGCGACATATTATTTGAAGTGTGGAAAATCAAAACTACTATCATAGCATTTAACTAACATACCGGTAAATAATATCATAATTTTTGAGATTTTAAAAAATTACTACTAAATCTTAAATTACTAAGTTTTATATAAAAGTTAATTTAATCATCGATCTCGTAAAATATGTTATATATATATATATTCTTAGTATTACTTATTTAATGATATGAATATACGTTAATAAGTTAAATAAATTATATTTATATGCTAATAACATAAGTTATAGGTTAGTGGCTAAGAGCTTTAACCCTTTATTCTAATTCTAGGATATATGGTTTATTTTTTGATAATTTTTATCAGTATATAAAAAATATCGATATTAAAGTTTTAAATACACTTATATGATGGAATTAAAACTTTAAAGGTATTTACATATACTGCTAAAACAAATTTTTTATCAATATTTTTTCAAAAATACTAATAATTAGTTACTGGCATTATCTTAAGATGGTATATAAAAAGATGCTATAAAAATACCGATAAAGATATTTACAGCATTCTTTGCGGCTTACAGCAGCATTTAAAAATATTGTTAATGATTATTTTTATTATAGTGAATTAATGGTGATGAAACCAAGGTGTCAGACATATTCATTCCACAGATCTGATAGGTGATCAGCTGTTGATGTCGCAAAGCAATCAATAACTCTTTCATGCAAAGGAATATAACCCAGACCCATTTTCATACTGCATTAGTGGTCATGATTGATGTAATCCCAGTATGGGAGGCTGTCTCATATACTAATAACGAGTCCACTAAGCATAAATTGGAAGATTGGCCCTCTCTAATCCAACAATCATGAATTAGAGAGGATCCCTAATATACAATACAAATCACAATTATTATATGGCATTTCCTTGTCCTTTTATAAAATTTCTAAAAGATTTCCTCCACGAGAAAGCTTGTACCACCTAAAAGAACCTTTTATTGAATAAAAAGTTAGTTAGATTGTAATGCCTTTCTTTCAAAATTTTATGACAATAATACCCTTACTTTTTGGTTAAGTTTTGCTACAGTACTTCAAAGCCTCTTTTAGTCATTTTACTGTAGGCTTTTTTCTAGCCATCTATTTTAAGATGGATGGCATTGATCTATTTATCAGCAATAAATTTTAATTGATCATATGCATGGCTGGTGTGGTAAATAACTTAAACTTCCGATACAATTCGGCAAACAAGAAAAATGATGGAATGTTTTGGAGGTCATGCCTCTTCACCCCTCCTTTCTGATTGAGCACCATCCCTCTTCCCACCCGAGGTCAGCATGTGGCAGCAAGCCTAAATGGTGGAGGAGAAGGAAGAAGGGGGGTGGCATGTGGCTGTGGAAAGGCGAGCGGCGGAGGAGGAGGAAGAGGGTAGCCGGCCCGAGTAGCTAAAGAGGAAAGAGGGTCGGGAAGCGAAGTGGTGGAGAGATGAGTAGTAGTGGTCGAGAGGTGATCGATGGGCCCAATCAGTAGAGAGGTGGGCAGAGAAGGAGGAAGAAAAAAGAGGTGGGGAAGGATGGGGTGGTGTCGGGATACTCGATGTTGGCAATTTCATGGGGGGCGGAGGGAGTGGGCAGAGGAGGAGGTCGTCAAGGGAGATAGTGGGATCCATGAGGAAGTGCTCGCAAATGAGGTCGAGGGTGGAGACGTCATCATCAATGAATGCCATGATGATGAGAGGTGGTGGACCGGAGCACCGAAGAGATGGATGAAGGAGGAGGATGAGAAAAGGGTGTGGCTGCGATGGCGGGCTCGAGCATTGCGGTAGGCGGAGGATGAGGAGGATGGAGGCGGCATGCAGCAGCAGAGAGACAGACGATAGTAAGAAGCTACAACGAAGAAGAATAATATTATTTTTTGAAAAATAATAAAATATAAAAAATTAGTGGTAGAGAATGTCGTAAATATCTTTCATAATAAAATATTATTAAAGAAGCATTGTAGCAAAATCCTACCTATTTTTTTTCCTATCATAACATTGCATGTTAGCCTTTATAAAAACTTTTTCTCTACTATTAGATAACTTTAAATTGCATAGGATGCGGCAAATAATGATCATTATTTCGTGAAAATTCCAATGGGGTCCTTTATAGCAAAATAACGTGGTTGTTGAAACCTTGGTTGGGAGAGATTTAATTTATTGTGTTCAAAATCCTCTCTAATTCAGGATTGAATTAGAGATGTTTAGTCTCTTGTCTGTTAAGGCTGAAATATATTGTTGATCCTTTTTTTTATAAATTTAAGATTTTGGAGTCAATGAGTTAGTTAACTTGGTATCTAAGCCCAGGTTTATTGGCGGTTGTGAGTTCATCAATCTTGATATACATTGTTGACCCTTCCCTCATTAGCTTAAGGTTTTGAAATAAACCAATTAGTTAACATGGTGTGAGCTTAACAGACTTGTCTATTGTGGGTATTCAATGATTAAAGAGGACTCATGAGGAGTAGGTATCATGCTGCCCTTACCGGCTCAGTTATGAACTATCTTGTAGTACACATCCAAGTTGTGATAAGGAACTAGAGCTATCCCATTCAATCTCCAACAAACGGGAAAATACCCAAACTGATTTATGGCTGTAGATGGCTTCCCTTTGATGGAAGACATGTCCCTAGACCTGAAGTTTAGGTAAGACACAACCACTAGGAAATGCCTGCTAGCTATTGGCAAGCCCTTTATGGTGAGATCATCAACGTTTGTGATCCATTCCTACTTTTACCAGAATGAGCAATGATACGGGCTGTGCTCAAGTAACATGAAATGATGCCTCCATGACTTTGATGGAGAGGGGGGAATTATAATAATAATCCTCGATATATTGAAGTTTAAAAATCTAAATAATTATTTCAAGTAACCAAAAAGATATGAAGTTTTATTGTAAGGGAATGTTTGGTATGAGTTGATTCATCCAAGATCAAGGATGATGTGGATGGAGGTGATGAGATCACTGTGTTTAGTTGTACTGTGATAATTTTATATGATAGTTATTTCAAATCATCCCCACTCCTCAAATCATCCAGCAACCCAATGATGAAATATCTGTCCTTCAGATCGTGAATCCAAGATCACCGTTGGATAGAGATCTTAGAATAAAATATAAGGATAAAAATATCTCTAAATCTAGTAAAAAAATTGATAATAAATATATCGTTAATATATTATATCAATATTTTATATAATATTATATTATATTTGATATTATATATTATATTTATGATATATATTATATGATAATATATTATTAATCATATTATTCTTATATTATTATTCAATTTTAGCTTAGAGTAAAAATATCTTATTGTACTTTTTATTTATATAATAAAATATTTACTTCAATTTGCCTTATCTTTCTGATCAAAATAAACATTCATATTAATACATAATATATTATAAGTATAACTAAAAATATTAATTCTATAATAACAATCAATATATTTTGATAGGATTAATAATTTATAGAACCAATAAATATATTTTTATAGAATCTACTAATAATTATTATATTAATAAATATAATAATATTTTATTTATAATATATTATATATTTTTATAAATATATTTTTATAAAATATATTATGGGTAGTTTTAGTATTATAATCAGTGACCTTAGATTTTTATAGAATACAAAATAGATTACTCGTAGATACTCGAGGATCTTTAATTACTAGACTATGGCCTGCCAAATGTCATGATCTTGGATCACTGGTGATCAAATTACCATGAAATTTAGATCATCAGTAATCTTAGATCACTATGGTGATCCTAGAAAATAGCAAGTTTCAACCTTTTGGAATCAAAAGAGAGGACGAACATTTACCTTTCAATAGTTTTTCGCTTTTTTTGCTTGAGAAATCTCCTATGCCTATTCAAATTCATATCTCAATATTGGTTATTTAATGTAAGAAACAAGCCTACATTCACTATTACTTCTGAATTTGAAGGAACAAATTAACAAGGAACATGGATAGCGAGGACAAGAAAAGAAAATAGAGATTGAATCTCTTGATATACAAACATCAATACAAATAGTTTATGGTAGGAAATTGAGCTAGAATTATAAAAACTCCACAACCCTATTCAGCTAACTCAAAAAACTTTGGTAGAGTGCTAGTGATACATTTCACCCTCTCTTAAGTAACTAACCCCAAGATTTTAGGAGGGGCAAGCTTATTTAGATTTACCTTGCAATAGGACATGCATAAGCAAACCAAAAATTTTAAATGGGCAATTGCCTAACATGCACATTAACAATTCTCTTGCCATAGGGCAAGAGGGGATTAGTGTAATCCGTAAAATTTGTTGTGAAAGTTATGGGTTGGTTGATTGTGAAGTTACTAAATTAGCAACGACAAGGCTAATGTACTTTTCAGGTGTACATGATGGGTGCTGAAAAGCATTTTACTGCCAAGATTATTAGTGCATGCTTATAGTATATTTCTTTCTTTATTCCCTCTTTTTGAGTCAAGCATAAGGAATCATTTCAAGTAGGGGATTTTTTGCATGTCCGTCCTTAAAATATTTCATACTTGTATTTATTTTTTTTATATTTAGGCCACGCTTGTGATTGTTTTGGAGGGGCTCTAAAAAGTGCTTCTAGATGGTATATGGTTGTTTGGTAAATAATTCAAAATCTCTACTTGGCAAAAGCTTCAATTTAGAGCTTCTCCTCAAATGTACTTTTCGAATCTTGTTGAAAAGCTGCTTGTATGACCCAAATTATGGATGAATTGTATCGTTATTATGTTATTTATTATAATATATAGATTAAAATAATATATATAAATTATATATTAACAATATCTTGCACTATATTATGAAAATAATATTATAATAGAATGCTATTAATATCATACTAAAATAATAATTTACATTCATATACTACAATAATATCTTCATATGCAATAATAGTAACAATAATTCTATTACTTTATATCAAAATATTTTGTAATAATTATTAACTAAGATTAGATATATCATTATATTATATTATATTATAATAATAGTATAGCAATATATCATATTGTTATGATATATTATTATATTATAATGTTATAATAAAAATAATATATTAAATTATTATGATATATTATTATGTTATATTATACTAACATTAGGACAATAGAATGTTACTACCATTATTATATTATCTATTCTCTATTGTCATTTTTTTCATACTAAAAGCACATTTTCAATTTTGTCACCAAACGAATGTTAAAGTTTCACGATACCTTAGAAATGCAATTATTATAAAAAGCTTTTCATTTAACGCTCAACTAGCAAAAGCTCTACTTCTAAAAGATCTACTATCAAAAGCTCTACTACCAGCAGCAATCCTAAATAGAGCCTTACTAGCGTATAATGTGTGCAATACAACAAGGATAATGAGATTATGTAGAAAACACAAATACATAAGTTTGAGAAAAGTTCACACCCAAAAGAAAAGATTCTAGATATTTTGTATAGAGAAGTGATTTAAGATATAGATGTAATATGGCTCGAGAAAGTGGGATATATCCTAAGAAACATGGAGATGCTAATAACATGATGCATCTTGGCATTCAAACTCCAAAGTTCGCTCTATATGTTAGAAATTAGATATATAAATTCTTGTAAAATTCTCTATTTTCTTCTTCTAATTTTTGTTGATTAAACCCTGATTGAGGTTAACTAGGGTTATAGAAGGATAATTTTATCTTTATCTTAGTATGTCGAGAGTTATATCTAATCTTTTCACTCTCTTCTTGCTTAGCACTTAGCAACTAGGCAACTAATAGTGAAGGACCACAGGTTGAGGAGTCGAATAAGTTTGAGAGCTTGGGGCAAAAATAACAATAAGGCATGAATTAGTGTCATTAGAATAATAAAATAGAATACTCTATTCTTATCTCATTGACTTAATGAGATGCATAAACAATAAGTCACAAGACTTCAAAGATTCAAATATAAATGTGGAAACAACAAGAATCGATACACAAATAGCGATATCTTTAGGGACTAATTAATTTGCACAAAAAATCTTTCAATGCAGCGCCTTTATGTTATTCAACTAATGACTATTATAAAATAGGAATGATGGACTATTTAACACTAATATGATTAAAGCAATATTATTTTAAATTCAAAATTCCATGTTAATTCAAAAGATGAATTGGTGCCATGCACTATTTTATTTTTACTTTTGTCTATTTTCCTTTATAACAATGAAGATTGACCATTGCAACTATTGTTACTGTATTCAAAATATCACTAATCAAAATCTTAAGTAGACAAGTGTCAATTGTTATGTGTGATTGTGATAATGATAAGTAAAGGCCTTGAAGGATTTTCTATTATTAATTAGAAACACCACCGATAATGATTTAGTCCTGACCAAATCGTTGCATGGAGTACAGATCTAGCGTTGGAGATCATTGAACTCTACCCTAATCTTTTGCAATACAAGAATGGCAAGCAGGAGTCGCCTCTCCATATTTTAGCTAACAAGCCTTCGGCTTTCAAAAGTGGGACTTACCTCAACATACTTGATAGATTTATCTACCATAGTAAGTCTCTCTCTCTCTCTCTCTCTCTGGACATATTGTGGGTATCTATAGCATAACATTGCTCTCTTGCAGTCATTCCTATCTTTTAGAAAACACTCACAGTTATTCCCAGAAAATCTCTTTTAAGCTTTATTTATATTATGCATGGAAGTGTGTGGCTATACATAAATTGTTGAAAACTTATGATTATTCTTGAGGATACACTCTCTTGATATTTTATTAGAAATAAAAAACATTCTTGATAAGTTAAAGGATTTATATATCAACTATCATTGAGTTTGTGAAGTGTATATGATTTATTTGAGAATAAAAAATATTTAATCAAATTATCATCCCACTAATTAGCAAAGTCATTGAATGTTTGATACTAGTGATATTTGTTTGTGTCCCACAATTATTCCAAACCTAATTATTGAAAAAAAATTAGAGCAAAGTTGTTGATTCAATTTTTATTTTTTATTATCTATTTGAATAAGAGAGAGTATAGTATTAAAGAGTAAATAATTCTAATTCTAGGAATCAATAATTTCATAAAAATGATGGAAGAATAATCCACATCAAATGATTAGACAAATACCTCACTTGGTCTAGAAAGAGAATCTCCTCCTAAAATGAAAGAGATGCAACCATTACACTATAGTTGTCCCACCATCAACTTGAAATTGCATGCTTGGGATGCAGAACTACCACATACTCGTTGACAGCCCTCCCCATAACCATGCAAGATATTGCATCAAGATATCATAAATCAAATTATGAAATAATTTAAATAATTAAAGTTCAAAATTTAAATTTAGATAACTAAAATTCAAACTTTAATGTCTCGCGTATCTTATAATATTTGAAGGTCTTACATGAAACTTCAACAAAAATTCAAATCAAATATAAAGAGGTCAAAAGTCTATCTCTCATCACTCTTTTGTAGCAAAATCCTATGCCAAACTAGTTCACTGAATCTATAAAAATAATAATATATTGAATAATGAGCTAGAAAGCTCAGTAAGCAATAAACCTTTAATTAGATAATAAATAAATAATAATTTTTACTAAAAATAAGCATATAAAAATACTTTAATTGAAAAATAAATTTCGATATGCAGTAATATAGAAACCTTATACATGCAAATCAAATCCTTCTCAACATTCAAATTTACTTCTATAAATCCTAATTTATGCAAAACACCAAGTGCATCTCGCAGCCATGAACTATGATCATATTTATATTCTATAGTTGGGCTAGATAATAAGCTCAAAAATAGTCAAAGTACCAACTTATAACCCTTACTGTCAGGATTCAATATGCCAACATATAACCTCTAATGACAAAGTACTGATGTGCCAACGTATAACTCTCACAGGTAGGATATTTATCTTCTATTGATAACGTCCATTGATAAGGTATCAACGTACCAATATATAACCTCTATTGGTAGAATATTGATACATAATTAGACTATGAGTCTCAATCTATCTCAAATCAAATTTTTTTCTCAAAAATTATTTCATATTCCAAATTGATAAATATATAAAATCATGTGATATTAAAATCAATCAAGCATTTAATCCATATCAAAATTAATATGTCTAGTCAAGAATGATATAATATTCTAGAAAAAGGCATATTCAATGACAAAATACTATGCATCAGATTTATAAATCATAAATAATTTAATTTAGAAAATATAATATATGTCACCAATAAATTTAGAAAAAAATTACATTACTTGCCTTGCAAATAGAAACAGTCGACAAATCCTCCAACTCTAAAAATTTCCATCAAAGCCTAATATTTAAAAATTATATTTCTATCAAAATTTAGGGATGATAGATTTGAAACTAAAACCCTAAGTCTCAACACCTACATTTAGAATTAATATTAGTAATGAGTAATGTGAGGTAAAGGTTGGAAGGACAACACTATGTAAGTGATAGTGTCAACAACCCGAATCATTCGATCAAAGTAATTTCATCTGATCAAGGTCAAACTACAGTATAGATAAATCAATAGAGATCGAGGGTCACCAAATCTAGTAGTACCTGATAAGGATTAGGGTGGAACCGACAGGTTGCTTGATAGCCATATTGTCTAGAAGTAGCGATCCAAGAGGGGGTGGATTGGGTTTTCAAAAATTTTAGCAACTAAAACAAGCATATGTACTAATTTTTGGTTTCACAACATGATGATGTAGTGAGTATAATATAAAGCAGTACAAATAAAAAGGATGGAAGACAAGCAAGAAAGAAAATCAATCCACAATTATAAACATCTAAAATTTGTAGTGGTTTGGTGTAAACCCTAGCACCAACATCCATTCTTCAAGTATTCTTATTTGAGAGTTCCACCATAATCACCAAGATTATAGTCCGATTGTTTTGATTGCAATTATAATTAATCTAGTTGATTTTGCACAGATTCACCAACAAAAACTTTCCAACTAAGTCCACCTCAACTTAGTTGAATATAACCATCCAATTATGGGCTTGGACTAGCCTAAATCCTCGACTTTGTTTAGGAAAGAAACTTGTTACAACATAAAGAATATAATGGATAATTAATTTAAAGCTCAAGAAACAAAAACTCTTGGCCGCTTAAGGAATTCGATGGAGATGACTCTTGAATGCAATAACTTCCTCCTTGAACGCCTGAGAGAAACTCGAATAAATGCTTAGAGGAGATGCTTCAGTTAGTAGGTCACACAATCAAGGCCCTTAAGCTTTCTTCTTAATTGAATTGAATGAATGAAGGTTGACTTGAATGCTCTCTTAAATTTTTCTACCTTTTTATAGCACTTTATTCTCTTTTCACTTTCTTGTGTTTTCCAACTAAATTTTTCACTTAAATACCTCAAAAAATAATTGAAAAGGATAAAATAGTCATTGGAGCCTTTTCTAGCCATTGGAGAAGCTCTATAAAACTAGTTGTTAATTGTCAAATGCATAGGAGTCGACTTTGATCTTTATGGGTTGACTAGATCTCTCCAGAGATGGACTTATAAGCCACAGTATCTTAGAATATCTCTCGGATCTACTCTTTTAGAGTTGGGATCGACTTGTAAAGTGTTGGGGTCAACTCGAGAACTGATCAAATTTAGTTGTTCTCTTTCTGTTCTTCAAGACATTCTAGGGTCGGCTATTATTTTGTTAAGGTTGACTCAAGTTTAGGCTATTTTTCACTACTCTTTGTTTGCACCCTGAGACTATTCTGAGGTTAACTCTTATTTATTGGAGTTGACCCGAGTTTCACTAGAGTTGACTCTTGTTAATTTGCTACGATCGGTTGGCGTTCAGACATTTTCATAGCTTTGTATCTCATGCTGAGACATTCTAAGGTCAACTCTTGTTCTGTTGACGTCGACTTGAGTTCCACTAGTATCGACTCAAGATATGCTAAAATCGACTCATGATATGTGCAGATCTCATTTTGGGCTTGTTAGAGTTGGCTCGAGTATCCAAGAGTCGATTCTTCATCCTTCATCCAAGAGTTGGGCCGCTTAGCCTTCGAGGCTTTCAAACTCAACTCAAACACCTTAGTACTAGGACCTAGACTAGACTCCCGAGACCCCGAGCCCTTTTCATGACAAATTGTAAGGATAGGAGTTCATCTAGTTGAAGGGATCATACACTCCTAACTCTCTCCTAATCATGCTAAACCTTTCGCACTTAGAGATTTGGTTAAATGTATGCTAATTGCTTATTAGTGCTCACAAAATCAAGCAATAAATAATTATTTTGAATATAATCTCTTATAAAGTGATGCCTTATTTCAGCATATTTAGTTCTTGAATGTTGAATAAGATTTGTTTAGTTAAATTAATTATACTTGTGTTATCATATTTTACTAGAATTTTACTAAGTTTAATGTCATAATCTTCTAGTTATTGCTTAATCTATAAAATTTGAGCACAACTTTCAGCTACAATATTCTTGACTTCAGCTATAAATAATGCTATCAAAATTTCTTACTAAATCAAAAGATTAAATTAACCCCTAAAAATTAGCAAATTTCACTAGTATCTTTTCTATCAAATTTACCACTAGTAAAAAATGAGCATCTGAATATCCAATTAAATCAATAGAATAATATCTAGAAATCATAATCCAATATTGAAAGTACTAATTAAGTATCTAAAAAAATTTTTAACAGTAAGAATATAAGATCATTTAGGATTAGCTTGAAATCTAGCTCACATACATACACTAAATATTATATCTGATCTACTAAAAATAAAAAAATAAAAATCTAATGATACCTCGATACAGCTTAAGATCGATACTCTTACTATTTTTATCTTTGTCAAGTTTACATGAGGGACTCATGGGGTGCCAATGGGCTTGGCATCTCCATTACAAACCTTTTGAGTATTTCTTTTATGTACCTACTTTGGTTGATGAAGTCCTCTTTTTAGTTTGTTTGATTTGGAGTTCGAAGAAAAAATTTAGTTCTTCCATCATACTTACCTCAATCTCTTCATATATTAACTTAGTAAATTCTTGATAGTACACCGAAGATAATATCATCCACATAGATTTATACAACTAACAAATCATCATTTCTTTTTTTTAAGAATAAGGTGGTATCTATGTTTTCTCTAGTAAATTCACTATCAAGCAAAAATTTATTAGCCTTTCATACTATGTATATGGAGCTTGTTTCAAGCCATACAATATTTTATTTAACTTATAAACATGATTTAGAAAAGTATGATTTTCAAACCCAAGGGGTTGTTCAACATATGCTTCTTCAGCTATGTCCAATTCAAAAATACAACTTTAACATTCATTTGATATAATTTAAAATCTATAAAACATGCAAATGCAAGCAATAATTTAATAGCTTCTAATCTAGCTATAGGAACAAAGATTTTATCAAAATTAATTTTATCTTCTTGATTATAATCTAAAGCTACAACTCTTACCTTTTTTCTTATAACAATACCTTGTTTATTTAATTTATTTCTATATATCATTTAGTTTCAATTATTGGATGATTAATAAGTCTATTTAGTAATATCCAAATCTTATTTTTTTTCAAATTGATTAAGTTCTTGTTACATAGTATTTATCTAATTAGAATCATTTTCAGCTTCCTCAGTAGATTTAGATTCAATTTGAGATATACAAGCTAAAGAATTGATGGCATTTCTCAAGAAAGAGTAAATTCTTATCTCTTATATTGGATCACCAATAATAAGATCTCTTAGATGTCCATAGGCATACCTCTATTTCTTGGATAGATTCTCACTATGTCCTTGATTGATCTCATGGTTCTTCTCTTCATCTTCCTCATCCTTATCATTTCCTTCTTCATTTTGTGCTAGGATTTTTTTAGGATAAGGTCTTCTATTCATTTGTCCAAAGTTCTTGTATCATCATCAACAACATTTTTCTTTCTAGAGGAAACATCGTTAGTTTCATTAAATATAATATAAATAGATTCTTCAACAACCAAATTTCTCTTATTTGAAGACTCTATAAGTCTTGCTAAATGAAAAATATCAAAGAAAGATATTTTTATCTAACTTGTCATCAAACTTTCTAATTTTTTTCTATTATTTAAAGTAAAACATCGATAAATAAAAATATAAAAGTAACTAATATTAGGTTTTCTTCCTTGTCAAAGCTTATAAGATATTTTTTTTAAACTCAATCGAATCAAAGTATTATTCAAAATGTAACATGCTATGTTAATCACTTCTATCTAAAAATATCTTAGAAGATTACTTTTACATAACATGGTACAAACCATTTCTTTCAAAGTTTTAATTTTCTTTCTATAATCCCATTTTGTTGAGATATCTTAGGTGCAAAAAAATTATATTTAATACCTTTTTGAAGATAACAACTCTCAAATTGTTAATTTTCAAACTCGATTATATAATCACATCTAATGTAAACAATAGTTGAATACTTTTCATTTGAAACTTTTCAATAAAACTTTGAAAAAGCTAAAAATACTTCATCTTTTTATGTTAAAAATAAGACCAAAGTAAATTATGAAAAATCATCAATTATCACAAGTCTATATCTTTTACCTCCTAAGATTGGGGTCCTAGTAGGTCCAAATAAATCTATGTAAATCAATTCCAAAAATCTAAAAATTAAAATCAGATTTTCTAGTTTGAATGAACTTCTAAAATATTTTCTAAGTTGGTAAGCATCACAAATTTCATTAGTTTCAAATTTTAATTTTAGCAAATCTTTTACAAGGTCTCTTTTAATAAGTTTTGAAATCAAATCCATGTTGGTGTGTTCTAATCTATGATGCCACAACTAATTAGCCTCATGGACTTTGGCATCCATTGCAATTAGAGATTGACCATTCTTTACAAAAAGATCTTTCAGATCGATCATATACATATCGCTATATCTATAACATCATCATTTGGACTAGAAACAATATACATAGATGATTGAAAAATAATTTTAAATTTTTATCACAAAGCTAACTAATGCTAAGCAAATTATGTTTGAAATCACTATTAACAAAATATTTTCAATATAAGTGGAGGAAGCGATATAAATAGTATTCATTTCAATGATGTGTCCTTTGCCATTATCACCAAAGGTCATTACTTCTTTTTTCTTATCTTCAAGGGTGACAAATTGTGACCTATCATCTATCATATACCTTAAGCAACCACTATTAAGATGCCATCTTCTTTTCTTTCTCTTGACTGCAAGACATATCCATAAAAAAAAAAAGATTAAGTTGCAACTCTAGGTACCCAAGTTTTTTGGATCCTTTTAGGTTAGTGATGATAATTCCTTTTGGATCCCATCTTGATTTTTCTTTATTTTTCTGAAATCATAGGTGCAAACTTTAAGATGAAGTTTTTTTGCAGCAAAAACAAGTGACATTCAAAAGATAATTAGGTGAGGATTTTACAAAGAAATTCTTTAAAAATTTTTGCTTTTTGTGGTGATTGAATTGAAGACCAGCTTTGATTACTCAAATTGTTTGAAGTTTTTTGAAACTAAGGGTGAATTTTTTAACAATATGTTTATATTTTTCAAATTCTTTCTTTAACGATTAATTCTCTTGCAACAAAGATTCATTTTATTCCGAGGGTCTTCCTTTTTCATTAGTTAAATCATTATTGTATCTTTTTAATTCCTTTTTTTAAATCAAGTTTTTTGAATTCATTTAATGGATCAAAAAATATATCTTGTAATTCTTCAAAAAAAAATAATTTTGATTTTAGAATTTATCTCTTCCTCATGTGCCATAAGGCACAAGTTAGCCACCTTTTGAGGCTCTTCATCGGAACTAGAATCCTCACTATTACTCTAAGTGACCATCATTGCTTTCTTTTTGATTCTTTTGGAGGATTTCTTGAGAATAAGGTAGTTCACCTTGAAGTGTCTCAGCTTTATACATTCATAGCATAAGGACTACTCATTCTCCTTCTCCTTCTTCTTGCTAGATTCATCTTTCATGAAAGACTTCTTTTTGAAGTTTTGTCTTTTCTTTTTCATGAGCCTTTTGAATTTTTGAATGATTAACGTCATGTATTCATCATCATCCTCTTCTTCTAATTCTTCACTTTCTTCCTCATCTTTGACTATGGACTTGAAAGATATAGTCTTCTTTTTCTTGGCTTTCTCCTCATTATTTTGCTTCATGATCACTCATGATCCATCATGAGTGAACCAAGAAGTTTATCCAGGGATAGTGCATTAAGATCTTTGACTTCTTGAGTTACTATAATTTTAACTTGCTAAACTCTAGGTAGTGACTTAAGAATTTTATGAATAAGTTCACTATTAGTATAAGATTTTTTTAAGCTTTTAAGACCACGTATAATGTCAATAAATTTAGTGAACATTTCAGTGATGGATTCATTTTACTCCATCTTGAAATGTTTATACTTATTAAACAAGTATATTGATTTTAGATTCTTTAACTTGATTGGTACTCTTATAGATAATCTCTAATCTATCCCAAATTTTTTTAGCAAAAGTACAAGTTAAAATTCTATTCAATTCATTTACATCTAAAAAATAATATAAAATATTCATAGCCTTTGTATTTAGCTAGGCCATCTTTTTTTTTAAATCATCCCAATCCTTTTCAAATTTAGGAGTGACAATGCCATCTATCATAATATATAGCGGCTATGTGAGGACTATTGATTTTGATATTCTGTAAATCATAATCAAGTACTTGAATGAAAATACATATGTATGCATTTCAATGTATGTAGTTAATGCCATTAAACAAAGAGGGTCTATTAGTTAATTATCCTTCAGTAAGAGATATCCCAATTTTGATCGCCATCCAATCTTTAACTCTTAATTATTAGATTAAAAAGGATTGAGTACCAAAGTTCTGATATCACTTGTTACCTAGAAAGATAACCCAAGAGGGAGTAGGGGTGAATTGAATTTTTCAGAATTTAAAACTTTTCAAATTGAAATATAAATTGTGCAAGTGAAGATGCAGTAGAAGCAATGAATTAAAGGCTAAATTATATAAATGCAAAGATGAGCAATATGAAAGCAATAAAAGTGCATATAAATATAATTATTTTATAATGGTTTGGTGCTAAACTCAACACCTATATATATTTTTCAAGCACACTCTTGAAAATTTCACTATAATCTCTCCAAGATATAGGAAGATTATTTTTTCCAGCTTATAATCCAAAATCTAGTTGATTTTCATAGTAGAAATCAACTAAAACCACTTTCCAGAGTCTCTTTAAGGTTTTTACAAAGATGCAATCTAATTCAATGCTTGGATATACCTTTTTTCCAATTTCAATTCCAAGTAAAACTTATTATAGCAGAATGTAAGAAAAAGAATATGAACATAATGAGAAAACTCCTAAAGAGCAAAAGAAAGGTCGTTGAAGCTCATGAAGAAATCACTGAGAAATTTTGACAATTAATGCTCTTTTCTTCTTCTCAAAATCCTATGAAATCTCAAGAGATTCATGGTTGGAAATTAATTGCATTCTCTTGAATGAACACTTAAATCTTGGGTTTTCTCTTTATTTTCTTTCTTCTCTATATTTTCTTACTTCTTCAATAAGTTTGATTGCCATTTAAGACTCTTAGAAGGTCTAAAAATTGCTTTTTTCTATTGAAAGCCCAGAATTAGCCATTCGAAAGCTTCTGCATATTTCTACAAGTTCTATAAAACTAATCATTAGAGCTACCAGACGCAGTTGAATAGAATCAAAATAACTTAAAGTCGACTCAAACTAGACTCGAAATAGCTTGGGGTTGACTCGAGATCCAGACTAAGAAATATGGCTCTTGATTTATCTGAGAGAGTCAACTCGGCTAACTCGGGGTCGACTTGAAGTTGATTAAGGGTTGACTCGATAAACCTTGATGTCAACTCGAGTTGCAGACTAAAAAATATATCTTTCTATCTTGTTTGAGAGAGTCGACTCGAGGATCTTTGGAGTTGACTTATAGAACTATGCCACTTGAGTCTTGCATGCTAGAATTGTCTTGTTGAAATTTGAGATTGATTCTTGGCTTTCACTATCTTATTTCTTATAATGTGGCTTCACAAAACTTGCTTTCTTTAGCTCCCAACTTTGGTAAAGACTTGAGCTTTCTTAAAAATGATTTGAGCTTTTTGAAACTTTCTCAATATACACTTTAACAAACTATTAGTATACCCACACACTCAAATATTTTGTATTAATCAAAATTATTCTTTGGGTCAACAAATTATAATTGTAAATGATTTCACTAGCATTCATAATGTCAAACAATATCTTAATCAAGGATTCAAAATGAAAGACTTGGGAGCAATAAGTTACTTCTTGGGCCTTGAGGTTACATCTACCTCTGATGGGCATAATTTATCATAGGCCAAATATGCATCTGATCTCATTTCTAGAGCTAGATTAACCGATCAAAATTATTTCTACACCTCTTGAGAATTATGCTAAAGTAATACCTATTGAAGAAACTCCTCTTTCTGATGTTACTCATTATAGACAGTTAGTTGGTGATCTTCTATATCTTATAGGTACTTGCCCTAACAAAGCTACATATCTCATGATTACTCATCCTAATGAAGCTTATGCCTTTCATTTATGCCTTTCATATGATTACCCAGTTTATGGTAGCTCCTTGATTCACTCATTATGCCATTGTTTTGCATATTCTATGCTATTTCAGGCTTGCATTTTATTGCCAATTTCTCCTTGCACCTGAGTGCTTACATTGATACTGATTGGGCTAGTGATTCTATTGATAGATGCTCTACAATAGTCCATAGTTTTCTTTTGGGTAACTCTCTTATCCCTTGGCATCATAAGAAGTAGACTATTGTCTCCAGGCCTAGTACTAAGGCTGAATAAGGGCTATTGCTGATGCTACTGTGGAATATTTCTGACTTATATAGATGGTTACTAGAGGATTTGGGAGTTACCCATCATGAGGCTATTATGCTTTACCATGATATCAAAGTACCATTTCAGATTGCTCATAATGATAAACTAAACATATTGAAATGGATTGCCACTTGATTCAGTAACACATTCATCATGATGCTGTACAGCTTCACTCTATTTTCTCCATTGACCAGATTGCAAATATCTTTACCAAAGCCATCCACCTTGGCATTCTTGAGACTTAGTTTCCTGTCTTCTATTAAACTCTTTGTTCTGCAGCTCTCTCATCCACTGATACAAGCAATCATCTGCCGAGTTAGGGAATTCCATCTCCCTCCTACTCTGCTAACAACTATTCGGCCTTTTTGGCTCACCTTATCCATTCCAGGCAAAGCTACCCTTTGACAGTATCCTATATGAAGTACATTTGATGTTGGTATTTGACAATTAAAAGTGGGGCCCACTCATATTATAATTATTGGTGTGCAAAGAATGAGCCAAGTACCAAGTTGCCTGAACTCAACTCAACATATACTTTGGTTGCCCATTGGTTAAAGCTCAAGTTAGTTTGTCTTTAGATGTTCATGCTTGACCAGTATAAGTTCGCCTACAAGTCTAGCTCTCAAAACTATTTGAAATTGTATATTGATTAAGCTAAGCTTAATTTTGCTCTAGCCTACCAGAGTACCAGTTTCTTACAGAGGTTAGCTTTGGTTGAGCTTAACCTAAACATCCCAGCCCAACTTTGCTTATTGGTTAGGACGGGGTTGAGGTTTTACAAACGTGGATTGGTCTTAGGTTCAAAAATCTCAACTTGTGCAGAGAGGGTTAGGGTCAACCTTCCGTCTAACCCAAACCCGACCTTAACATCGCCCAACCCAATCTGATGCATAAATAAATAAATAATTCATTTCTAAATTTCACATATATAGGTCAATTACTTACATGTCTATATATTATGTCTTCAATTTTACTATATTATGTACAAGTAAATTACTAAGATTTATGAATGGTTGAACAAATATTAATCCAATAAAAATGTCCCCAACTTCCTCTCTTTTTTTTTTTCTTTTTTTTTTTTTTATTGATGCAAATGAGTTAGGGAAGACCTCTTCCCTATTTCAAACTTTCTGTTCGACCCAAACAACTCAACTTGACTAACGTGACCCCACTGCACTAATGAAACACAACCAAAATTTAGATTATGATAGACCTAGGCTGGGTTTGGTTCGAGAAAGAGAAATTCCATCCCCAGACCGAGATGGCTTAGGATCAAGGGATTTAGAGCTTTGATTGGGTTGAAGTTGGCCCTGGACGTCACCTATTCATTTGAGTTGCACGCCCGGCTGCTCCGGAGTAGCATGTATCATTCGGAGCTTTGATAATTATCTAGTCCCAAATACATAGGGATGCACCACCATGACTTGAACTTAGAACTCCGATTTCTATGGTGAGGGATGTGACCATTGGGATAAAAGTTTAAGAAAACTAATTTATACAATTTGTGTGATTATGAATAAAGTGTAGACAAAAATTTACAACCTAAATACGCATGACTATATCAAAATTAAGTTTTATGATAATGGGATTCCCATGATTGTTCCTTGATCTACAAAGGGCCAATGGTCTTAATCTACAAAGGCCCAATACCAAACTATAGTTCTTGATTTAATTTACAAAATCTAATATAACCATGATTGTGATACATGTAACTTGAAGGATATGATAAAGTCATTAACAAAAGTTTATATTATGTAAAAATTTGATCCTTGCTTTTATAGTTAAATGTTTTGAAAGCCAAAATTAACATCTATGTTTTTATCTCTTAAAAGTAAAAGTTTACACTTATGTGTTAAAATCTTCTGTCCCAGGGTCTAAAGTTCTTATGTTTCTTTTCATTTGTGTTTCTAGGTATACCTCAAAAGAATATACAGCTCGAGTATCCGGCCTACAAGGAAAAAGGTAGGCGAGACTTGCAAGATAACCACAAAGCATGTGATGATAATTTTATTTTATTTAAGCATATTTACAAGAATGTTGCAACACTATAGGTGGGTGAAAAACACACATGAGTAACTTGTCGTTATCTGCCACTTTGAAGATGTCATGAAACGTCAATTTTAGATTTGCTTGTTCCGGATTTTCACAAAATATCATGTTTTTAATTATTAAATTTTGCAAAAAAAACAAACAAACAAACAAACAAACACATCTTAGGTCCGTTCATTCTTCTCTTGGATGCACCCGAAAGAAAGAGTTTCATGTCCAACCTGAAAAGTAGCATTCGCAAAATTTCTCAAAAAAAATAAAAATTAAAATTAAAATGCATGTCCCATCTTCTTGTAAAAGATGTGAAGTAAGAAAGATGAATCATAATCAATTATTTTTGAGCAATACTAGGCTGATTAGCAGCTGACACATTTACCCACAAGAAATAATTTAGGCAGCTAAAAGTTTCTGCCTATAATGGGCCTTTCACCTTTGTTGCAATTAGCAATGTACCAAATCTATTCCATACGGTGCGCCCATAAAAGTTGTTTATAACTTTGGCAATTTTCCATTTGTTTGTAATTTTAATGGTTAACTAGTGAACCTCACAACTGTGATGGAAATGAAACCAAATTTTTCCTCCTTTTCTATTTCATGGTAGGGAATCAAGCTTTTCCAATGCATCAGATGGTGACAGATAAATGAATAAATATGTTTTTATTTTATTCTAGAAAAGATAGAAGGAGAATGATATGCTAGCTTGTCCTATCTCGGTAGAAGGCTAGAAAATTATGTATATATACAATAATCTAATCGCGTTTAGGTGTTGCCCAAAGAGACAACCTAAGAGGGGATGAATTGAATTTTTCAAAAATTTAAATTTTGCATACATAATTTACAAGCTATGTGAAGTGTGGTGGAAGAATGCTAAGCTATAGATATGAAGTAATAATGCAAATATGAAGCAAGCAAGAACACCAAGCATACATAAACAAACATCATAAATTTACAGTGGTTCGATGCCAAACTCAGCACCTACGTTCCACTATAATCTCTACAAGATTATAGCTTAATTATTTTTCAGACTTACAATCAAAATTCAGTTGATTTTCTTTTTGAAAATCAACTAAAACCACACCCTTAAGACAATCCTAAGTTTTTACAATAATCTTAATCTAATTTCAGGCTTGGGCAGATTTTTTTTTTAAGTTTCAATTCCAACTGAAATTTATTTACAATAAACGATAAAGGTACAAGTAATAGCATAGAGAAAAAGCTTCTAAAAGTGTAAATAAAAGTTGACGAAGCTCTTTGGAGAATAAATTGAGGGAGCTTGGCAATCAATGCACTAAGAACTCCTTAAAGATTTAAAGTTTTTTGGTGGTTGGATGCTTCTAGCTCTCTCTTGAATGCTTAATAATTGCTTTTGAGTTTCTATTTGTTTTCTTTTTTCTCTTGACTCTTGAATTTGTTCTGTAGCCTTTAAATTCACTAAAAAAAAGTCAAAAAAATTGTTTCTAATTGTTGGGGATAAAAAACTAGCCATTAGAATCCATCTGCATACTTTTAGATTTTCTATAAAATTAGTCATTATTAGCTATCAGCCACAGTCAAGTTGACTTAAATTCAAGTAGAGATCGACTCAAATAAACTATGAGTTAGCTCGACGAAAGTAGGAGTTGGCTCAAAGATCGATCCACAGAAACAATTCTCTGTCTTCTCAGAGAAAGTCAACTCGAGGTCAAATACGGTTGATTTAAGGTTTGATACTGAAATTTCAACTTTCTGTCTGACTGAGAATATTAACTTGAAGTCAAGTAGGGATCGATTCCTAGTCCATGCCTCTCATGATAGCATGCCAAAATCAATTCTTTGAATCTAGGAGTCGACTCTTAGTCTCTTCCTTTGGATCTTTGGTGATATAGCCATGTCCATTATTCAACTTCCTTTGATTCCAAAAACTTGTCATTCCATAGATGCTTCTTTAGAATAATTTTTGCTTCCTGAAACACTCTTCACAAAAATTTCCAAAACTTATTAGTATCACAATAAGTATTCAAATATATTGCATTCATCAAAATTAATTCTCGGGTCAATAATCTCCTTTATTTTGATGATAATAAAATTTTGAGTACAAGCAAATAATATAATCAATATATGAGTATCAAAGCAACTTATTCTTTTAACTTAAGAGTGATTTGATTAGCATATAGATTTGTGAGGTTAAATTTCTTTCTAACTGAATTTTCAAGATGAATATCCAAGTATTAAGGTAAGAAACAATTTGGAACACTTGGTATCAGAGCAATGTATCTGCAATACAAATTGAATGTAAGAAAATCAATTGTGTATGAGAGCTAGAAAATGAATCAGAGCACCATGATGCATCAAAGATAAGGCCGATGTATCAAAGCAGATATATAGACTGATGTATCAAAGCTAGTGATAGAAGTATCAAAGCTAGCAAAAATATATCAGAGAGGGAATGATAGCATAACAGTTATGTGCTCTAGTGCCTCACCAGTTTTGCATAACATTTAGTTTTGCAATTACTTCTGGATTTTCAATTATTTGCTTTATTTCTATATTGCTTATATCATTTACTACTTCTCCCCATTTTTGTTATCAATCAAAAAGACATTTCACAAGGGTCACAAAATATAAAAAGAAATTTTATGTCATTGAATAAAGTAAGTATTTTACATGAGTATCAACAAAAATGAATATACTGTATACAAAAAGTGATTCATTATGGTGCACCAAAATACAAACATGAAAACATAACTAAAACATAATAAAGTATAACAAACTATTGCAACAAGACATAGTGAGCCACTTAAGACACTAGGAAGCTCTAGACCTAATCCTTATCGGAGAGAAACTCTATGGTCACGGGTGAGAGGGCTGTAGAAGATGAGGCTCCACCTCTCTTGCTTTGAGTCCTACTAGAGGGCCCAAGAATACGAGTAGGCAAGCCTACACTTGGCCTAGTGTATGTCTTGAAAGGAGGTCTAGGAGTAGGCTGGAAGGTCTGAGAAGATTGAAATAGCTGAGCATGATGGGTCAGCTGGCTCTACTGGGATGAAGATCTTGCAAGTAAAGCTGGATGACCATGACCTCTAATAGTTGCCGCTGCCGCTCTATGGGCAATAGTCTCAAGTTGCTAAACCAAACACCCTATTGAAGAAAGCAAGGAGAAGATTCCTATACATTGAGATGCTCCAAGCTCTCTAATCTTTAGCCTGAATCTATCCAACTCCTGTCTTTATCCTCCCTCTATGCCGAGCAGCCTCTTGAGCCAATATTGATATGTCTCCATGATCCTCTGACCTACCTCGCTGCTCCAAGGCTCCAATCCTATCAAATATAATAGTAATCTCCCTCCTCAATTCAATGAGCTTTGTCTGTAACATGAAGATGTGTGATAGGTCAACCTGAGGTGTCAATAGCTGCTGCCTCTCTATCCTCAAGCCATCCAAAGCTATCTCAGCAATCCTCCTCATCTGATCCTCATCTAATTTCATGGAGGAAGGCTATATTGGCTAAGGGACTAAGGTAGGCATGATTGGGGATGTTGAAGCTTAGGGTGCTGCAACTGGAGGTGTCTGGGGCTTTGCTGCTTGTGGAGGTGACTTGGGCTATAACCTTGGTTGTGCACCGCTCGATCTAGCCCATCTCTTAGTCTCTCTTATCTCGGGTTCCTCCTCACCGATCTACCTTTCGACTTGTGGTAGCCCATACGATGAAGCGACCGCTTGTTGTGGATATCAAAGTGCATGAGGACTTTACCAGTCTCCCCCTTAAGGGGTACTCCATATTCTCTGAAGATGAAGGTGAGGGCCATACCATATGCTAGGCAGGCCTTTGCCATGCTAGCTACCTCTCTCATATGACTGAACATTAATGCTAGCAAGTTTAGGAGAATACACTAGAGCACATGCAGCATCATGATGACGTCTTTCTCTGATGCGAGGTTGAAGCATCTGATCTTTGAAAATAAGATCCTCCTGATGATGTGGTAATGCAACTTAACTGATAGCAAACCAGCATAAAGTTCCTCCAGAACATCCACCTCCTCAACTCCGAAAGTCAATCACAGTGCGGCCACTCTATCTAATAGCTTGGATGGTCATGCCCAATGCGGCAACCATAGGATACGAGTGAACCTCTGCTTGGTGAGAATAATCCTAGTACCCTTCACAGTAGCCTCCACACCACCTATTTCATACTGAACTCTCCTATAGAATTCATGCAAGGCATCGGAACATCCAATAAACACAAGTATTCCCACCCTTGCTCCTTAATTTCCTGACCTATGGTAAATACCTCTTTCTCCAAAAACCTAAAATCAATTTTTCTTTCCATTGTCACCACACATCTGGCTAGGGTTGCTCCAAATGAAGAAGAGAGAGAGAGGGAAAGGATGGACTCATGAGAGCATGGGGGTTGGTATGATCATTCCAAGATTTTGTTCTCCTTTCCACTTGATCGTTGTTGTGTGTCCTCTTCAAACAATATGCAAGTTGCTTTTAAGGACTCATGCATGCTCAAAATTGATGGTAATCAAAGAAAAAAAATCAAGAAAAGGTCTAGGAAAACTTTTGGAAAATTCTAGGGTAAATAGTGAGGGTTTTGGAATGTTTTGGAAAGAGATGGCTCATCTTTTCAAATGGATGGTCGTGACTAGGAGTTGACTCGAGCTCTCTTCTGGAGTTGACTTGAGCTAGAGTCGACTTGAACTTAAGTACAAGTCGACTCAAACTCAATCTCAAATCAAAAATATAAAATTTTTGTAAGAAAAATAAATATTTAAAACAAGAGATGACTCAAGGAAGTTCAACCAAGATATAATAAGCATGAAATCAACCAATTTGTGATTCAAGAAAAGATCACATTTAAGAATCTCAAGGAGAGAGAGAAAGGGTTAAGGATGGGCTTAGTCAAAGGGGTCACAAACATCTAACTCTCTTCTAATCATACTAAATCTTTTCTCACTTAAAGATTTGATAAAGATGTCTACTAGTTGTCTATTAGTGCTCACAAAGTCAAGCATTAGATCTTTTTTTTAAACATCATCTCTTATGAAATGGTGTCTTATTTTGATATGTTTAACTGATCTTGAGTACTAAATTAGATTTTTAGTTAAGTTTATGATAATTATATTATCATATTTTATGGGGATTTTATTTAGTACCATGCCATAATCTTTTAGTTGTTACTTAATCCATAAAATTTAAGCACAATAACTTTCGACTGCAATATACTCAGCTTCTGCTATAGATGGTGTCACCGAATTTTATTTTTTTTTAGATCATAAAATTAAGTTAACCCCTAAAAATTGACAAATTTCACTTATATTTTTCTATCTAATTTATAACCAATAAAATCATCATAAAAAAATTAATTAATTAAATAGAACAATATCTAAAAAACCATAAGCCAATATTAAAAGTATCAATTAAGTATCTAAGTATTCTTTTAATAGCAAATAAATAAAATTTTTAGGATTTGATTGATATCTTGGCTACATACATACACAAAATATTATATCGGATGTACTTATTATAAAATAGAGTAAAGATATAATAATACCTCAATAGAGTTTATGATTTATACCCTTACTACTTTCATCTTTATCAAGATTACAAGAGGGATTCATGGGTATTCTAATTGGCTTGTTATTCTCTATTTTAAACTTCTTAAGTATCTCTGTTATGTACTTGGTTTAGCTGATGAAGATTCTTTCTTTAGTTTGCTTGATTTGAAGACTAAAAAAGAAATTTAATTCTCCTATTATGCTTATCTCAAGCTCCTCCTCCATTAACTTAGCAAACTCTAGATAAAAAAGTTCATTAATAGCATCGAAAATAATATCATCTACATAGATTTGCACTATTAATAAATTATTATTCTTTTCTTTAGAAATAGTGTAGTGTCTACATCTCCTCTGGTAAATTTGTTATCAAGTAAATATTTACTTAACCTTTCATACTAAACACGGGATGCTTGTTTCAAGCCATACAATGCTTTATTTAATTTAAAAATATGATTTGAAAAATTATGACTTTCAAAATCAAGAGGTTATTCAATATATACCTCTTCAGCAATATACCCATTCAAAAATATACTATTAACAATTATTTAATAAAGTTTAAAATCTATGTAGCATGTAAATGCAAGCAATAATCTAATAGCTTTTAATCTAGTAATAGGAGCAAAAGTTTCAACATAATTAATTTTTTCTTGATTATATCCTTTTGCAACTAATCTACTTTATTTCTAACTACCATTCTATTTTAATCTAATTTATTTTTAGATAACCATTTTGTTCCAATTATGAGATGATCTAGAGGTCGAGTTACTAAAGACTAAACTTTATTTATTTCAAATTAATTTAGTTCCTCTTGCATTGCATTAATCCAATTTAGATCATTTTTCAACTTTCTCAATGGATTTAGGTTCTATTTGAGATACAAAAGTTAGATAATTATTAATTTTTCTTAACAATGATCGAGCTCTTATCCCTTATGATAGATCACCAATAATAAGATCTTTTGGATGTGGATAGGCATACCTTTGTTCCTTGGATAGGTTCACATATTATTATTGAGCATCCTCCTAATTTTTTCTTCAGCATCCTTATCATCTTCGTCATTATTTTGTAATAGAATCTCTTTTAAGGTTAGATTTTTTATTTTTTTACATAGAGTTCTTGCATCATCATCAATAATATCTTTCTTTCTCGAAGATAGTCATTAGTTTTATCAAATACAATATAAATAAACTCTTCAATAACTAAAGTTCTCTTATTGAAAACTCTATATACCTTGCTAGATTAAGAGTATCCCAATAGATGCCTTCATCTGACTTATCATCAAATATTTTAATTTTATCTATTTCATTATTTAAAACAAAGCATCGACAACTAAAAATATGAAAATAGCTAATATTAGATTTTCTTTCTTTTCAAAGCTCATAAGGTATTTGCTTCAACATCGATTAGATCAAAGTATGATTTAAAATATAACATGCTGTGTTAATTATTTTTATCCAAAAATATCTTAAAAGATTGCTTTCATACAAGATGATATAATTTATTTTTTCTATAGTTCTATTCTTTTTTTCTACAAAATTATTCTGCAGAGGTATCCTAGGTACTGAAAATTATGATCAAATCATTTTTGATTATGAAAGTTTTTAAATTACTGATTATTAAATTTGGTTCCATGATCACTTTTTATATAAACTACAGTTGAGTTCTTCTCATTTATAACTTCTCAATAAAGCTTTAAAAATATAGAAAAATCTTATCCTTTTATGCCAAAATTAAAATCTAAGTAAATTGAGAGAAATCATCAACAATCACAAGTCCATATCTTTTCCACCTAGTCTAATGATCCTAATGGATCCAAATAAGTCCATATGAATCAATTTCAAAAGTTTATTAGTTGAAATAAAATTTTTAGATTTGAAAAAACTAATAGTTTATTTTTCAAGTTGATATGCATCATAAAATTTATTTTTTTAAAAATTAATTTTAGATAAACCTTTAACAAGATTCTTTTTAATAAGTTTTGAAATCAAATTTCTACTAGCATAACTTAGTTTAATTATGATGTCATAACTAACTAGTTTCATTGACTTTGGCATCTATTATAACTAGGCATTGACCATTCTTCATGAAAAAATTATCTAGATCAACTTTGTAGATATTGGTATTTCTATATCCAATGAGCACAGTATTATTATCATTAGGACTAAAGACAATGCATATCAAATATTCAAAAGAGACTTTAAAACTTTTATCACATAATTTTGACTAATACTTAATAAATTATGTTTCAACCTATCAACAAGTAATACATTTTCTATATAAATAAAGAGAGTGATACAAATGTTAACCATTCCAATGATGTGTCCTTTGCCATTGTTTGCTTCAAGGGTAATGAATTGAGTTTTATCATCCATCATGTACCTTGAGCAGTCACTATCAAGATATTATCTTCTTTTTCTTTCATTGGCTGCAAGATGCACCTCCTCTTCTTCTACCATGAGATATAGATTAATCAACTCGTAATTTTTCTCATCGAAGCTTGAGTCATCACTATCGCTCTAGGTGGCCATCATAGTTTTTTTTTAATCTTTTTTATGAATTTCTTGAGGAGAAGGTAGTCGACTTTGAAATATTCAAACTTCTTATATTCATAACACATAGGCCCCTCCTTTTTTTCTTTTTTCTTGCTTGACTATTGTTTGGGAAAGATTTTTTTCTGACATTTTGCCTCTTTTTCTTCATAAATCTTTGAAATTCTAGGTGACAAGAGCCATATCATCATCCTCATCTTCATCATTCAATTCTTTACATTCTTCCTCATCCTGACTTAGGGACAATGGTCTTCTTTTTCTTTACTTCCTCTTCATTATTTTGCTTTATAATCAGTGCATGAGTCATGAGTGACCAAGTAATTCTTCCAAAGATAGAGTATTGAGATCTTTAGCTTCTTAAATTGCTTCACCTTTGCCTTCCAAGCTCTAGAAACTAACCTAAGAATTTAATGAATTAGCTCACTGGTAGAATAAGATTTTCCTAGGCTCTTAAGACCATTAACAATATTAATGAATCTAGTAAATATTTTGGTTATGATTTTTTATTTTATTTTAAATAATTTATTTTTATGCACAAGCATATTGATTTTAGATTCTTTCACTTGATTGGTACCCTTATGGGTAACCTTTAATCTATCACATATTTTCTTAGCAAAAATATAAATAAAAATTTTATTGAATTTATTTGCATCTAATGAGCAATATAGAACATACATAACTTTAGCATTTAATTGAACCATCCTCTTATCTAGATCATCCAAATTTTTTTCGAGTTTGGAAGCGACAATGCCATCTATTATGATTTTGAGTGTCTGTGAACTAGTGATTATGATACTCTTAGGATTATAATCAAGTGTTTGAATGAATATGTGCATGCATGCTTTCCAATATATATAGTTTGTGCCATTAAACAAACAGGGTCTATTGATAGATTGCCCTTCAGTAAAAGATGCACTAATTTGAGTTGCCATTTGATCTTTAACTCTTGATCATTAGATTAGATCAATCTAAGCACCAAGCTTTGATACCACTTATTACCCAAAGAGACACCTATGAGGGGGCATGAATTAGATTTTTCAAAAATTCAAACTTTGTGTGCACAATTTACAATCTGTGTGAAGTATGGTGGAAGAATGCTAAGCTACATATGAAGCAAAGATGCAAATATGAAGCAACCAAGAACACCAAATATACACAAACAAACACCATTGTTAAGTCTCAACTCAGTCTAGAGGGGGAATGAATAGATTGAGTCTAAGTAAAAGCTTAAACACTTTGGCAATATTTAAAATAATGATAATCAAAAAATAATAAGAGAAGTAACAGAGAGAAAAAGAGGGATACAAGGATTTATCATAGTTCACAACTCAATCTAAGTTGTTACATCCACTCCAAAGGATTTAACCTTAGATTTTTTTTGACTATGAATAGCAGCAAATTACACCAATAGCAGCGAATTACAACAACAATAGCAAATACAACAGCATCAACAAGCTACAGCAATAGCAATAAGTAACCTATGGAGACCCAACTTAAATCAAGTTGAGCAAAGCTCTCTCAAGCTAACTTGTCTCTACAAGATTGATTTGATGAACATTGGAGAACTTTCTTTTTTAATTTGATTTAATCTTCAATGATTGCAGGAATCACTCAAATCTGATTTGATTTCTAATGACTCATGATTTGCTTATATGTTTCCTCTTCAATTTGATTTGATTTTCTAAATTTGATTTGATCTTCAACGATTGCGTAAATCACTAAAATCTAATTTGATCTTCAATGACTCATGATTTGCTAGTCTATTTCCTCTTTAGTTTGATTTGATTTGATTTGCTGTGTGTTTCCAAATCATCTTTTGAAAAATTTTTCTTCCATACTCAAATCTAATTTGTTGTGTGTTTCCAAATTAGTTTTTGAAAAACTTTCCTTCTGGACTCAAACCAGATTTGCTATGTGTTTCCAAATCATCTTTTAAAAAACTTTCCTTTTGTACTCAAATCTAATTTGCTATGTGTTTCCAAATTAATTCTAGCTATTTGTATTTGAAATTCTCAATCTTCTTTGATTCTAGAGAAATCTTCTTTGATTCTATATTTAAAATTCTAATCTCAATCTTCTTTGATTTTAAAGAAATCTTCTTTGATTTTATATTCGAAATTCTAATTTCAATCTTTTTTAATTCCATAGAAATCTTATTTGATTTTGTGTTATCCTTTTTTAGCAATTTATTCAGATGCCTTCACCATATGTTTAAATGACTTGATTTTGGCAATATTTCTAGACCAACTAGTTCGAATCCAATCACCACCTGATCGAATATGTTCGAACAAATTTTTAACTCAATTAGTTCGAATGTCTTTAATGTTCTGCATTTACAACTTAAAACTCAAATTTTATCTGTACTTGTTTGTTATCGTCAAAACTAAAATAAATGTAGATCTTAAGTCAAGCCACCATAAATTTATAATGGTTTGATACCAAGCTCAGCAGGTACATCTACTCCTCAAGCCATCCTTGAGAATTTCACTATAATCTCTTCAAAATTATAACTTAATTATTTTTTGAGCTCATAATCAAAATCTAATTGATTTTCTACATAGAAATCAACCAAAACCACATGCTTAAGCCAATCCTAGGTTTTACAATAATCCTAATCTAATTTTAGGCATGGATAGACCTTTCTTCAAGTTTAAAGTCCAATTGAAACTTATTTACAACGAATAATGAAGGTAGAAATAATAGCATAAAGAAAAAACTCCTAAAGAGCAAATAAAAATCGATGAAACTCTTTAGAGGATAAGTTGAGGAAGCTTGACAATCAATGCACTAAGTGAAGGAATGATCGTACGCCCAATCGATCAAGTCAGGGTGTAGTAGAATTTAAAATTTTTTGATCCAACGTGCAATCTGATTAAGATCTAATCTCAATCATGGTCAAATCGGTCATGCATCTAGATTAAAAAAAAAAATTTAAATAATTTAAATCAGATTATAAGATGATCACATCACTTTGCGCGGATAGATGAGCTCCACAGTCCGATGATCATGGAGTTGTGAGGTTTGCTGTTGAGCTACGCATGCTTCCAACCTCTATAGGTATCCACTTAGACTCAGACTAAGATGCTTTCTCCATCTTTAATCCACCTACCCCAAGATGGATTTACAAACTCTTGGTCAGCATTGGATCTGATCTCTGGTAGGGTTTCGATCAATGCTTGATCGTAGCCTTCCCATTCCTTCATATAAATCGGATGGAACTCGATACCTCGACACCACCAGATGGGCCGCCCAACATCTTTGGACATGAGAGAGGAGGAGAGATTGGAGAGAAGAGGGAGAGAAGGCATGGATGTGAGAGGAGGGATCTGGGATTTTTCTTTTGATCATAAATCATGTCAAACCATTTGACAGGGTCCCTTTTATAGACATTTGATTGGATCAAATGCTTTAAAGCAAAAGGATTCTGCTAAGGCACTACCCTATCTGATTTCTCCCTTCATTTTGTTGCATAAAAGCAAGAGAAAAATCAGATTGGCATGGACTTGGATAAGGTGATTGTCGCCCAAACCAATCCTCCATCGATTCAAATTCAAACATTTCAAATTTGAAGTTGAATTTAAATTTGAATTCAGATATAACCTCCTTATTCTTATCCTGATCAGCAAGAGGATAGAGTTTATCCCCTTCTCTCTCCCTCTCTTATCTCCAAGTGGGTGACACACACATGGATTCATCCAAGGGGGCGTGCACCCTGTCATCATGGCGAAGAAACTGCATAGGGTGCCAACATTTAGCACCCCTCCAACCTAATCTGATTAGGTGGTTAATAATATCTGGGTGCACCAACTCTTGGTGCCTAATTAGAGCTTGCTTCAATTTGGTTGAGCCCTAACCAATAAGAGACCCAAATCAAATAGGAGAAAATGGGTTTAACCATACGCTAGCATAGTTTTCATAAATCCAAAGCTAGAACTTTAATTAATTCCAATCCAATCAGACTACACTAGCCCAATTATGCAATTCTAAACCAAAAACTTTATTTATGTGACCTCATAGGTCCAATTCTATCTAATAGTGAGAAATATTGTGATCTCCATCATCAGTATCATTAAAATTCTTTTCAATAGATTGAAATCTTTTCAATTCAACCAATTAAGAATCATTGATTATTAAAATAATTTTTAATTAGTCTCACAATCTACTAGTAACACCCAGTAGTAAGTAGTGGCAGCCCAGAAAACTGAATGATGAACCTCTAGGTATAGTTACCATATGATTCGGTTCTTCTATCATGAGTCTCGAGAAGGCATAGGTTAAGGATAACTCGTCAAATATGATTCTTGTCATATGTTAGAATCAATTGATTCGAGTCTCATATGAAATCTTATGAAAATATCTTTTCATCATTCATACTACCATGACCATAGTTTTAGGACTCAATCCCATGATCTACATAGGACACTCTTCTTCTATCGAGATCGATAGATCTCATCTTGATGCAATCCAATTCTTACAATAAACATACTACAGCAACATACATCTCAATACTCTATCTGACTAGGAGATTGAGTTATGGTATAGTCAAACTACAGCACCGTCAAGGTGAACAATCGATGCATCTCAGGTCAGAGAACTAAAGACATTACTGCAACATCGAATATATCACTGACGAGAAGGTAGATATCCTAGTGATTACTCGAGGTTAGTCATGCTCAGTATCCTTGTTCCTAACAAGCACTTGCTCTTTCGCTCCAATGTCTCCACATCATATGATTCAAGACTCATCTATTCGAAAGAAGCGATCATGCACTAATTTTTTTGGATCAATCATCATCCTTATGACGATCCTACAATCGAAAGCAATTCATGAGTTAACTAATGATAACACATATCTCAAATCTCAACTCTTGAGAGTATGTATTATCATACCTATTAACTCAATGGATGATACACAGATACAATAAACATAAATGTAAATGGATAAAAATCTAAATTTTATTAATATAAAAGTCAATCATGCAAAATATGTCCTAAAAAAATTTTGCAAGCATCGGCCAATCTGGCTTTAGGTCATACATCTAACAAACTCCACTTAATCTAAAGCCAATTGACTACAAATCTAAGTCCCATCTTCTTAAAGTGGATTTCAGTCTTTTGCTGGCTCATTGCTTCATAAGTAGGTCAACCATATTATCCATAGTATCGACTCTCTTCACATTGATATATCCTTTCTCGAGATAATCACGGATGAGGTGGAACCACTGCTCGATGTGCTTGAATTTTTGATGAGACCTCGGCTCCTTAGCAAGGACTATGACGTCGTTGTTATCGTAGAACAATGGGATGGCATCTGATGGCATCACACCTAGCTCCATAATAAACTTTTGAACAGAATACCTCCTTAGCAGCTTCTGATGTAGTGATATATTCTGCTTCCATAGTGGAGTCTGCAATAAGAGACTAGTTGGAACTCTTTCAGCTTACAGCACCACTATTGTACAAGAAAATACTACCTGATGTCAACTTTCGATCATCAACGCAAACATAAATCTGAATTAATATAATTTTATACCCTCAATTCTCCATTATCAAAGATCAAAGACATATCCTTAGTCCTTCTCAAGTACTTAAGGATACATTTTACAGAAGTCTAGTGTTCTTCTCCTGGATTAGACTGATATCTGCTTATGACACTATGGCATGGGCAATATCAGGTCATGCACAAAGTATGGCGTACATGAGACTTCCTATAGCCAAAGCATAAGGGATCTTGCTCATGCACTCTATCTCTTTTAGTGTGTTGGGTCACATTTTCTTAGAGATATGGATACCATATCTGAAGGGTACAAGTCTTCTCTTGAAGTTTTCATGTTGAACCTCTTCAGCATCTTCTCAATGTACATCTTCTATGACAATTCTAGCATCCTTCTAAATCTATCTCTATAGACTTTATCCCCAAAATAAAGGATGCCTCTCTTAGATCTTTCATAAAAAATTTTTTAGACAACCATACTTTTATTGAGGTTAATATAAAAATATTATTTTCAATTAAGAGTATGTCATCCATATACAATACGAGAATGTGATAGCGCTCTTATTGATCCTTTTGAAAATACATAGTTTCTCTTCATTTTTGATGAAATCAAATGATTTGATTACATCATTGAAATGTACATTCCAACTTCGAGATGCTTGTTAGAGTCCATAAATAGATCTTTACAGTTTGCAAACCTTGTGATCACTATCATTGGAAGTAAAATCAAGTGAATATTTCATATAGATATCTTCCTCAGGATATCCATTTATGAATGTCATTTTCACATCCATTTATCATATTTCATAGTCAAAATGTTCTACAACGGCAAGGAATGTGCGGATGGACTTAAGCATAGCCACAGGCAATAAGGTATCATGATAGTCAATGCTTTCGCATTGACTATAACCTTTTGCTATGAGCCTAGCTTTAAAGGTCTCTATCTTTTCATCTGTACCAACCTTTTCTTGTAGATCTATTTACACCCAATAAGTACAATACCTTCGAATAAATCCATGAAGGTTCAAATTTGGTTTAAGTGCATCGAGTTAATTTCTGACTTCATTGCCTTTAGCCATTTTTCGGAGTCAATATCTGATATCACCTCGCTATAGGTTTTGAGATCATCTCTATATATCTCATTTTTTGTGAGAAATATTTCTTTTACTTTCTCCGAGAAAATACCAAAGTACCTCTTAGGAGGAAAGAAAATCCTACTAGACTTATGAGGTGGAGGAGGAGATGCGTAGATTGGCTCTAACTAAATTGGTTCCATAGGTTCCAAGACTCATTACTCTTCAAAAACTTTCTCCTTGAGCCCAATCTATCTTCCGATGCCTCCATCTTGAATAAATTATTTTTCAAAAAAGACTGCATGTTGACTCATAATCACATTATGATCTTTTAGAAGATAGAAATAATATCCTAAAGACTCCTTAGTATATCCAGTAAAATGAACCTTAAGGGACCTTGTATCTAACTTGTCCATCTGTTATTTTTTGATATAGACTGGATAACCCCAAATCTTGAGGTGACTCGACCTCAATTTCTTATTATGCCACATCTCATATGGTGTGGTAAGAATGATTTTAGAAGAAATCTATTCAGTACATAAATAGCAATCAGTAGACTATGTCACTAAAGAAAAATAAAAAGATCGATGAAGCTCATCATGGATCAAACCATATCTAATAGGATCTAATTTCTCCATTCTGAAAATCCATTGAGTTGAGGTGTTTTAGGTAGAGTCCACTGTGAAACTATGTCATGCTTCTTGAGGTAACTTAGAAATTTCTTACTAAGGTATTCATCTCCTCGATCTGATTGAAGAATCTTAAAAAATTTTTTAGTTTGCTTCTCCATTTTATTTTTGAATTCTTTGAACTTTTCAAAGGCCTCAGACTTGTATCGCATAAGGTAGACATACCCATACCATGAAAAGTCTTCGATAAAGGATATGAAGTAGAGATAATCTCCTCTGGCCGGTACATTGAATGGGCCCACACATCTAAATGCATTAGAGCAATTATCTCTATGGTTCTTTTCTTGTATCCTACAAAGGATAGCTTGAGCATTTTTTTCTGAAGGCATGATTCACAGATTAGATATGACTAGCAAGTCAAAGGATCCAACAGTCTGATGTTCTCCAATCTATTAATCCTGCTTCTCCAATGTGACCTAGCCTTAGGTGCCATAAGTACTTTTCGTTAACATTATCTCTAGATCATTTAGATCCTACGACATTCATATTTTGCTCAATATAATTCACAGAAACATTAACATGTAACTAAAAGAGATCATTAATAAAGAAACCACTTCAATTTTATTATTTTCAAGAAAAATATTATAGTGATCCTTATAGAAACTTATTACATAATCATCTTGCGTTAAGCAAGAGACGGAAATAAGATTCTTGCTCGCAGCAAGTATAAAATAATAGTCTCTCAAAATTAAAATAGTGTCTGACAACAGTCGAAGAGGGTATATCTCCACAGCCATAGTAGCAACCTTTACTCCATTCTCGATGCATAGGATCATTTTTCCTTCTCTCAGCCTTCTACTATCCTCAGGATCCTATAAAAAAGTACATAGGTGAGCACTAGATCTAGAGTCAATCATCCAACTGGATGTAGAAGAAACTATTAGGTTAGTTTCTATAATGAGCATACCTTCAAAAGATCTACCTTTCCTCTTATTCTTCAGACTCGCCAGATAAGCTAGGTAATTCCTTTTTCAGTAGCCGTCAGTGTTACAATGAAAATATTTTTCTTTCTTTATGGCTTTCTTCTTTGGAACCACCTTCTTTTTCTTCTTTTTGCTCTCTATCTTTTGTTTCTTCATGGATTTTTTTTCTTCCCAGTAGACTTTCTTTTGGAAGAAGTCTGTTCCACAGTAAGTAAAGAGTCCTTTAAACTTTTCAAAATTTCCTCAATTGTAACCAGCATATTCATCAACTCAGCAATAGTACATTGGATCTTATTCATATGAAAGCTTACTGTAAACTGTCCATACGAATCCGTAAGAGACTACAGAATGAGATCAATCTGCAACTCCTTGTCCATCAATATTTCGAGCTTCTCAAACTCTTCAAGATCCTTGATCATTATCAAATAGTGATCATGGATTGACTGCCCATCATGCATTTTTGCTTTGAAAAATCACTTGGATACTTTGTAGTGGGCTGCATGACTCTGCTCACTATATAACTCTTACAAGTGAGTCAAAATTTTTTTAGCAGTCTTCATGTCTTCATGTTGGCATTGCAATTCATTAGACATTGAGGCCAATACATAGCACCTAACTTTGTAATCATCATCAAATCACTTCTCATGAGATGCTCTCTGATCAGTAGTCAGATGGATTGGAAGAGGGATACGGTCCTAGTCAAGTACATTGGTAATTTTTTCAGAACTCAAGACAATCTTTAAGTTTTGGAGTCAATCCTTAAAATTTGGTCTGATCAATCTATTTATCTCTAAGATTTAGGCAAGGAGATTTGAAGTAGATATTTTCTACAAAGATAAAATTTCTAGTTAGATTTTATTATTGCTTAATCAATTTATTTTAAAATTTTATTTTAAAATAAATTTGTGCTTTCATTATTTTTTTGGATCCCTGACATACTCCTGATAGAGAAATAAAAATCTTCATGATTAAGAATTTTTAGTAGATGCTGTAGTCTCACCGATTGACTCACCACCTCATCTAACAGTTATTAGTGATGGGTTAGCTAATGAGTGGACAACTCTTGTCCAATATTTCTCTAAATATATTGCAGCCAATCTTGATCTCTAATTCATGAAACCTCATCATGCTCGAATATTGGCTCACTCATTAGTTAAGTCAAACCCACCGTTTACGTGACATAGAGCTATTATTGGGACCCTCACCATCTCCACCCTATAGCATCTCATGCCAATAGCGTAGTTGCATCTTTTCTGTGTAACTGAACCACTATGACCAGCTGAGAACAGTCAATCCTAAAAAGAGCCCACACAACTATAACGGTGGAAGACCACTAGACTTAATATTTAATAAGAAAATTTGGATTTAGGTCTTACCCTTAATTTAGTCAGCATGGTTATGACTAACCTAGGAGCATAGGCTAGCTCAAATCATTAAGCAACCTAATTCAAAACTTAATCGATGAAGTTGGCCAGATAAGTGTGATTGTTGGGAGGATTGCAGATGCTTACCTTAGATACCATTTATTCATGACCAGATAAGTATGATTCCAATTAAAAATCATGATCGAGACTTATCTTAAACATCAATTGATCAATTAAAATTGAATAAGTCAGCCTAGACTCGGACTCGAACCACTGAACCAAATTAGGTCTTTGAGTTGATCGACAACATACAATTGTTGATCGATCTGACCAATCTACAATAATTAGATTGGTCATGAGCATACTTTACCTAATCCTAATCAATTTTTGATTTGATTTGATCAACCATCCAAAACTAAACCTAATTGAGCTATCCATACCCATAACTCCATATCTTATGCAATGAAATTAGATCTTAAATTCTTAATTTTAGATCTCTTAGTTTCATATCTTAATTCTTAATTAAGTATATTATGAACATAGGTTAGCTTAGATATCAAATAATTTCAGATCTAAACTATATTAATTGTATCTCATACAAATTTTTTGATCATATGTGCATTATTAAAAGCTCTAGTTTAGATATGAAAATAATTTTTCAGATCTAAATAACTTAAATATGCAACATATATATAAAAGATCCTAAGATTTTGGATCTAAGATTTTGTAAAAAATTAAGTTTCTTTTTTTCACGATTCTTCCTCTCAATTCATGCAGGCACCTCTTCCACCATAGTTCTCTATAGTAGGACAGTCTTTACCATAGATTTTAAGGAGTACTAGGCTACTCAAAAATTAAACTAGATCTACATATCACATATATACCAAATTTAAACATCTCATGCTTCACATAAAATCAGATTGTAATCATAATATTCTGATTTATGTATCTCATGCAATATAACAATTATGTTAAATTTTATGCACTTAATTAGGTTACTGATTTTATTCTACTAATCTTAAGTCTCAGATCTAATTATAACTTTCAGATTAAATATAAAAATTAGATCTAATAAGAGCATAAAATACATATCTAATTTCAGACATGCTGATCATATCGAAAGCTAAAATCTAGATCTAATCTAATTTTAGATTCAAGTACTAAATTAGATCTAATTGATTTTTAATTTAGATCTAAACACAACTCAGATCTAATTTGATTTAGATCTGATCTTAATCTTAGATGCATGATCTTTAGAACCTGACTCTAATACCAGTTGAAAGAATGATCACACACCCAATCGATCAGGTTAGGGTGCAGCAGAATTCAAAAATTTTTTATCCAATATATGATCCGATTAAGATCCAATCTCGATCGTGGCCAGATCGATCATGCATCTAGATTCAGAGAAAATAAAGATTTAAATAATTTAAATTAGATTATAAGATGATCACATCACCTTGTGTGGGTAGATAAACTCCACAGTCCGATGATCGTGGAGTTGTGAAGTTTGCTGTTGAGCCACACACATATCCACCTCTATAGGTATCCACTCAGACTCGGACTAGGATGCTTTCTCTATCTTTAATCCACCTACTCCTAGAACGATTTGCAAACTCTTGAATCAGCCTTTGATCTGATCTCTGATGGAATTTCGATCAATGCTTGATCGCAGTCTTCTCGTTCCTTTGCGTAAATCGGATGGAACTCGACACCATCAGATGGGCCGCCCAACACCTTTGGACATGGGAGAGGAGAAGAGATCAGAGAGAATAAGGAGAGGAGGCATGGATATGAGAGGAGGGGTCTGAGATTTTTCTTTTGATTATAAATCATGTCAAACCATTTACAGGGGCCCTTTCATAGACATTTGATCGGATCAAATGCCTTAAAGCAGAAGGACTCTACTAAGGCACCATCCCATCTACTTTCTCCCTTCATTTTGTCACACAAAAGCAAGAGAAAAATTAGATTGGCATGGACTTGGATAAGGTGGTTGTCGCCCAAACCAATTCTCCCATGATTCAAATTCAAACACTTCAAGTTTCAATCTGAATTCAAATCCATATTTGAATCAAATGTAACCTCCTCATTCTTATCCTTATCAACAAAAGGATGGGGTTTATCCCTTCTCTCTCCCTCCCTTATCTCCAAGTGGGTGACACACACATGGATCTCATCCATGTGGGTGTGCACCCTCTCATCATGGTGAAGAAACCATGTGGGGTGCCAACTCCAACCTAATCTGATTAGGTGGTTAATAATACTTGGGTGCACCAACTCTTGGTGCCCAATTAGTACTTGCTTCGACTTGGTTGAGCCCTAACCAATAGGAGACCCAAATCAAGTAGAGAAAATAGGTTTAACCATATGCTAGCATAATTTTTTTAAATCCAAAGCTAGAACTTTAATTAGTCCTAATCCGATTAGACTACACTAGCCCAATTGTGCAATCCTAGACCAAAATTCTTGTTTGTATGATCCCATAGATTTAGTTCTATCTAGTAATGAAAAATATTATGATCTCCATCATCAATATCATTGAAACTCTTTTCAATGGATTGAAAATCTTTTCAATTAGTCAATTAAAAATTATTGATCATTAAAATAATTCTTAATTAGTCTCATGATCTACCAGTGACAACTAGTACTATGCGGTGGTAACCTAGGCAGAACTGAATGATGAACCTCTATGTGTAGTTACCGTGTGATTCAATTCTTCTATCGTGAGTCCTGACAAGACATAAGTTCAGGATAACTCATCTAAATCTGATTTAACCTTCAATGATGATCTACACAGATTGATCAGATCCTTTTCATTTGATGTAGTGCTGCAGCCTTCTTCATAAGTTCACTGCTGATTTTTTTTCAAAATTGGATTGCACCACAGTCTGATAGCCTTCGAATCTTTTACTAGAACCACACCAAAAATCTTTTCTCAAAAGATTTAGACACCTTAATTTGATTTAGATATCCAACTCTTGGATAATTAAAATCTTAAGATAAGCAACTCTTGCCTTTTCTTTTCACTCTTGCCTTTTATTTTCTCTCTTATTATTTCTTTCTATTTTTCTCTTCCTATTTTTTTCTTATCTTTTTTTCAGATTTTTTTTCTTCTTTTCTCTCTCAATCTCATGCCTAAAAAACTTCTCTTTTGCACACCATATCCCATTGTAGCACTCCCTTTTTATAAGGTAATAAGGGGCGCTTAACCAACTCTTGGCGTTTAAGTTTTCTTATGCGTTGAAATAAATCCAATGCATGAAACCAAAGGGGCGTGGAGAAATTTTAAGAGTAGGACTCTCCTTTCTACATCCAAAATCCAAGGCACCATCTGATGGTGCATCCTATTAAAAATGGCATGGAAATAAATGGCAGGGAGTTCAGAGAAGTAGCCAGAAGGACTCTTCCTTCTAAGCACCATTTATCATGGGGCATTTCATTTATTTAGCATATATTAATGGTGTGGAGAGTTGGTTTCACATGGAACTCTTTCATGTGATAAGGTTCAGCCACCTAAATGTTCATAGGTTCAAACCTAACCTAATTAGGTCAAGGCATCAAGATTAGGGTTAGCTTAAATACTTTAAACTAAATCTAATCGAGAACTTGGGTTAATTCATGTGCTAGCAAGTTAATTAAATTCGTAGAATTTACAATAAATCCAATTAGATCATACTATGATTAAATCTCAAAGTGTGTAATCCATTAGATTTCATATCTAACCAGCAGTAGACTCAGGCTCATGATCTAAACAATCCGATTAGATTAGATCAACCAAATATATTAATTAATCAAAACTCTTTCTAATTAATTTTTGAATTAAACTCTTTTAATTTTTGTGAGTCCATAAGTCAAGATTGATGTCTAGCAACATATCATGACTATCCGAAAGACATAAAATTTAGTAAAAATATCAAAAATATCCTTCAATGGTAAGTTACTGTACAATTCATCCTTCGATCATACAACATCCAAATGAGCTATGGCATAAAATCATGTCAAGCCCAAATATTTATCTATATGTATCTTGATCAGAAGATGATGACTTAGTTGATGA